>NW_024570861.1:0-15000 GCF_018345385.1 Vulpes lagopus | reverse complement strand
CGAGAGCACTTCGCCCGGGGACGCCCCCCCAGCCATGGCGGGCGGGGGGAGCAAGACACCCAACAGCGGCGAGGCCGGTTTCGGTCCCCAGAGGGCGGAGTTAGGGGCGGCACACGCGGCGCGCCCGCGACCGTGCGGTCGGGGGACGCGGGCAGGCGGGGGGCGGGGGGGGGGCGGCGGGTCGGCGGCGACGGGGAGGAAGCGCACAGCGTGCCAGGGCCGGGAGCGCGTGGGGAAGGGCCGGTCCCGGGAAGGGCGCGCCAACGAAGGCGCGAGCCGGGCCACCGGGTAAACGCGCACGGGATCCCACCGCCACCAGCACGAGGGCGGTCCCGCGACGCCCGGGACGCCGGCCGGCCTCAGCACCCTTGGCAGACCTCCCCGCAAACCGGGCCCCACACCGCCGGGGCCCAAGGCACGCGCGACCCCCGCCGCGGGGGACCCGTCCGAACCTCCGTCCGTCCATCCGCCGGTCCGTCCGTCCGTTCATCCGTCCGGTCCAACCCGGAGTCACGACCCGGGGAGGCGCCCCCAGGCGGGAGCTGGCCCGACCCGTGCGCGCCCGCCGCGCCACCGCCGGCGGCGACTCCGCCCGGCAGCGGGCGGGGGCCCGGACAGACAGACAGCCAGCCAGCCAGCCAGCCAAGCCAGCCGCTCGCGCGGCGCACACGCAACACACACGGGGTGGCTGGCGTGGGGGGGGGGGGCGGGCCGCCCCAACACCCCCCCCCCCGGGGCCGCGCGCACACTCGCACACGCACGCGGGCAACACACCCCGCACCGGACGCCGGCCCGGCCCGGCGGTATCCTCCCCCATCTCGGAGGGGGGAGGCGCAGGCCGCGGTAGGCGAAGAGCGGCGCTCTGCCCAAACACGTCGCGACGGTAGTCAACCCCGCGTCGGTGGCCACACTACACGCGCAGAGGAGGGGCAGCGGCTGGGGGCTCCGGTACCCCAAGGCACCCTCTCGGATCGCTAGAGAAGGCTTTCTCACCGAGGGCGCATCGCCCCCCCCTTCGTCCCCCCAAACGGGCCCCACCAAACGGCGCTCCGGGGCCGACAGGGCTCGCGGGGCGGGCGCAGGTCTCCGGCAAGGGACAGGCACAGGGCAACCCCGAGCGCTCGCGGCCGGTGCCCCCTCGAGGACACCACCCTCCACCTCGCCCGAGCACGGCGCGGCCACGTCACCGCCCAGAGGGGAGAGCTCCCCGCCTCCCGCGAGGCGGGCGAGACAGAGGAACGGAGACGGGGGCACGACCCGTGCCGGGAGAGAGGGGCAGCCCCTCGGGCTGGCCAAGCGCCCGGGGCGCTGGCTCGGCCCGCCGCGGGCGCTCACGCGTCCCCACCAAGTCCTCCGAGTCACACCGCCCCCACACCACCCCCGCCGGCGCGGCGAGGGGGAGGGGAGGGGGAAGGAAGACGAGGCGCCCGGGCCCCCGCCAGGGGCACGGGTGCGCCTCCCTTGCCGGCTTCCACCACCCGCTCCTCGGACGCGCCACCGACGGCGGCGGCGGCGGCCCGAGGGGAGTCGACGGGGAAGGAAACGACGCCACCGCTCGGCCTCAGGCACCTGAGGCGACCTGGAGCGCTCCAGGGGCACCACGGAGGGCCGGGCGCAACGCGCTCAAGCGCGCCCAGGCCGGGCGGTGAGCAGCGCGGCGTCGGGCAGGCCCTCCCCGCGGAGGGGAGGACCGCTCGCCACGGACCCAGGCCTTCAGGAAAGGCCGGCGAGAGTGTCCGCCGCGTCGGAGGACCCCGGTCCCGCCAGCGCCGCGAGGCAAGAAGGCGGGAGGGCGGGGTCGGGCCGGAGTCCGCACCACCCCCAACCCCGGCGCGCGCCCCCCCGCGCACCCGCCGTCACGACGGCCGGGCGTGGAGGAGCCGGGGAGGGAGAGGCCCGCGGGCAGAACGAGAAGAGCGGTCGCATCCGCCATGGATGCCCGTCCCTCGTCTGACGCGGCTTAGGCCCGGCCCAGGAGAGCACGAGATCACCACATCGATCGATCGGCAGCGAGCTGCGGCCCCGAGGGGGCTTCCCGAGGAGCAAAAGCCCAGCGAGGACGGCGACCGGGGGGACCTGCTTCCGCCTCACCGGCAGCCCCTCGACCCCCAGGGGGCAGGAGCGACCGGACAACCCCAGAGACAGCGGGGGACGCCTGACACGCGGCACGGAGCCTTGCGGGACAGGGGTTGTCACAGCCAACAGCCGGGTGCCCACGGCATGGAGCGCACGGGGGTAAAAGACCCACCGCCACCTGCCCACACCGCCCTCCCTCGGGTGCCAGAGACCGGAGGGTGACACCACGACCCGGGCCACCTGGAGTCCAGCGCGAGAGCCGGCGCGCAGGCCCAGGCGGACGGCTCAGGCTCCAGTGAGCGAGGACAGGGACCGGCTCGGCCGCGCGGTCAAGCCCAGAACCCCACACGCGCCCAGAGGCCCACATCTCCAAGGCGAGCGACGGACCGACTGTCTTTTACGTCTGCCTGTCTGTCGCCGAAACACAACGTGTCAGCACCTACCTGGCAACAAAAAATGTTCATTTCGGGCGAGAAAATAGCCGCGCCTGCTGGCGGGGACCAGCCACAGGTCACCGCGACCTCCCGGGACCGTGGCACGGCCACTGTCCCCAAAACCTGCCCCACGGCGCCCCCCCACCCCCACCCCACGGAGCCCCCCGGGCTATCTGGTCGACCCAGGGTGGGGAGGGGGGAGGGGCGATACGCGGGAGGTGGAGACGGCCACGCCGCCACGCCGCCACGCCGCCACGCCGCCACGCCGCCACGCCAGTGATCTCCAAGAGGAGACTTTGAAAAATCATCAAAGTTCTCCGGAGGCACCGTGCGGAGGCCGTCCCCCGCGGCCCTCAGGACCGCCCCGTGCCTACCGCCGTCCCCAACCCCGGCTCGGGCCAGGGGAGGTGGAGGGCCACGCGGGCAGAGGCAGCCTCTGCCACCGGGAATCGCCACCGGGGCCGGCCGGCCCACCCCCGCGTGGCACCCGGTCCGACCGGGACCCACCTCCGCAGCGGACCTCGGAAAACGGGGAGAAAATCGCGTCCGACGCCCGGGACCCCCACACGTGCCCGCAGCCGGGTCTGTCGCGCCACCCACGGGCTTCCCCTCCAGGCTCGGACCGGTCCCCGTCGCCAGGGCGTGACAACGGGAGACAACCGCGTGACACGGAAGGCCCGAAGATCGCCCGGAGCCACAGGACGGACGGCGGGACACACCCTGTCCCCTTCCCCCGAGGCGGCCCAGGTCGGTCCTCGCGGGCGGGCGGAGGAGGAGCCACCGGCGGGTGCTGGTCGACCCACCCAGGCGGCCCGCACGCCCTCCTCCGGGAGCGAGGCGGAGGCGACAACAGCGACAGCGGCGACAGCGACACTCCCTCGCAGCTCTGGAGGTCCAATCTCCGGCGAGCGCATCGCGCGCCGATGCCCCGGCGACAGCCGGACGCCCGCGCCGGGGCCGCCCTCCTCCTGGAACTCGGCCCCGGGAAACCGCCACCAAAGCCTGTTCCTTGCTGCTGTCGCCGCCGAGCCTCCGGAGGGGACACGCTCTATAAAAGCGGCCGCCAGGTGGCACCCGACAACCGGCGCGAACGACAGCGGGACAGATCCGGGCGGCGAGGCCGTCAGGACGCCTCGGATCTCGCCTCTCGGCCCGGGGACGGGCGGAGGGCCCCGGGAGCACTCCTAGGACAGCAACGGATGCACTGTTTTTTCTCGTGTCCCTCCTTTTTCTTTTTAGGATTTAATTTGTATATTTAGAAGAGGAAGGAAGGAGGGAGGGAGGGAGGGAGGGAGGGAGGGAGGCCACGAAGGAGGTCTGAACCAAAGGCGCTGGAGAGGACGGTGTGTGTCCCCCCCCCCCCCCCACCACCACCACCACCTTCACCTCCACCCTCTTGGTGTCTGGGACCTGACACACAACCACCCGCCCCCCACCCCCACCCCCACCCCCCACCCTCACCCCCGAGGAGGAGGACGACCTTGACGGGCGGGGGCTGCGGACCCAGGAACCAACGGGGAGGAACCAACCGGGAGGCCGACTACATCAGTTGCCAGTCTGGGCTGAGGACTAGTCACATTCATGGTGAAAGTCCGGACCCAGAGTTGATCAGGGCAAGCCAAGAACCCAGACTAGGAAAAACTGGCTTCCCTGGGGCCTGCCTAAGAAGGTGCTCTCCCCTGATCCCGCCTCTCTAGGTCAGGAACAGACCAAGCTACATCAGCTTAGAGGAAACGCCATGCAGCCCACGCTCTGGTCTCTTCTGAGGCCCAACGTAGGTGATCTCGAGCAGCATTTGAGGTTCTGTCCCTCTGGGTTCTATCTGCAGTGGGGACGTTGGCGGACGACTCCATGGCATACTGATCTTCTAAAAGCTCCGAGTGGAGAGAAATGCTGGTGTTGCTCAGCTACTGGAATGTGTTGAAGTTGCCAATGCTCTGCCCCGCGTCCCAACCAACCAATGATATTTTGAAGCCTAGAACCTTTTTCTGTGTGGTCCCTGAAGTCCTTTGTCCTGCACAACTTCCCGAGGGGATGGGTGTCTCTGGGCTGAGCACCAGACCCTGTTCTTCCCAGTGGCCCGTGGTTTGGAAGCCGACTACAGTGCCCATCCTCGTGTCTCTGGGGTGGAAAGGAATCATCCACCCTGACCCCGGGTGAGGCCTGCCTGGACCGTGCTGACGCCCCAGGAAGGCAGAACGGATACTTTTGTACAGTCCCCGCTGCGATCCTTCCGGGGTAGAAGCGTCTCAGACAACACAACCGTTTGTTTCCCGTCTCTACCTGTTGTTCAGCACGGGCCCGGAGGGTCCTGGGCCGGCAGTTCCACGGGTGACTCTCCGCCCCATACACAGCACAGGGCCCGAGGCTCGCCTCGACTACCGGCGTGTTTTGGGAATGTCACTGCTCCTCTCGGAGCTTCCTTTTCCTCCTCTGGGAAGGGCTGTGGAAGACGACGAACCTCAAGGGAGAGAGGGAGGGAGGAGGGAGGGAGGGAGGGAGGGAGGGAGGGAGGCCACGAAGGAGGTCTGAACCAAAGGCACTGGAGAGGACGGTGTGCCCCCCCCTCCCCCGCACCACCTTCACCTCCACCCTCTCAGCGTCTGGGACCTGACCCCCCGCCCTCCCCAAATACTTGTCTATTGGGTTGAATGAGAAGAGGTTGTGGAAGAGGAACTCCATGGGGGGGGGGGAGGCTCAAAGAACATAAGGATTTCTTTTCTTTTCTTTTCTTTTCTTTTCTTTTCTTTTCTTTTCTTTTCTTTCTTTTCTTTTCTTTTCTTTCTTTTCTTTTCTATAACACAATCTGTTTCTCCAGAATTCTCCTGCACTACTCTAACCCTAACCCGAACCCGAACCCTAAATCGTAACCTAACCCGAACACTAACCCTAATTCTAACCCGTAACCTAACCCTAACCCTAACCCATACCCTAACCCTAACCATAACCCTAACCTTAACCCATACCCTAACCCTAACCCTAAAACTAACCAGTACCCTAACCCTAACCCGTACCCTAACTCTAACCCTAAACCTAACCCGTATCTTAAACTAACCCTAAACCTAAACCTAACCCTAACCTGTACCCTAACCATTACCCTAACCCTAACCCGTACCCTCACCCTAACCCTAATCGTAATCGTAACCCGTACCCTAACCGTAACGCTAACCCTAATCTGTACCCGAACTCTAACCCTAACCAGTACGCTAAACCTAACCCTAACCCGTACCGTAACCCGTACTCTAACCCTAACCCTAACCCGTAACCTAACCCTAACCCTAACCCTCACCAGTACCCTAACTCTAACCCTAACCCTAACCCTAACCCTAACCCCCTAACCCTAACCCTAACCCTAACACGTACCCTATCCCTAACCCTAAATCGAAACCTGACCCTAACCCTAACCCTCACCCGTACCCTAACCCTAACCCTAACCCTCACCCATACCCTAATCCAAACCCTAACCCTAACCAGTACCCTAACCCTAAACCTATCGCTAACCCGTACCCCAACCCGTCCCCTAACCCTGACCTTAACCCGGACCCTAACCCTAACCCTAACCCTAACCTGTACCCTAACCCTAACCCTAACCCGTACCCTAAACCTAACCCTAAACCTAACTCATACCCTAACCCTAACCCGTACCCTAACATATACCCAGCCCTAACCCTAACCTGTAACCTAACCCTAACCCTAACCCTACCCCTAATGCGTACACTCACCTTAACCCTAACACGTACCCTAACCCTAGCTCGTACCCTAACCCTAAACCTTACTCTAACCCTAACCCGTTCCCCATCCCTAACACTAACCTTAACCCTAACCCCTACACTAACCATAACCCTAAGCCTTAACAGTACCCTTACCCTAACCCTAACCTGTTACCGAACCCTAACCCGTACCCTAACCAATACCCAGCCCTAACCCTAACCCTAACCTAACCCTAACACTAACCCTACCCCTAACCCGTATACTCACCCTAACCGTAACCCGTACCCTAGCCCTAACCCGTACCCTAACCCTAACCCTTTTTGTAAACCTGACACGTACCCTAACCCTAACCCTAACCAGTACCATAACCCTAACCCTAACCTTAACCCTAACCCGTACCCTAACACTAACCCTACCCCTAACCCGTACACTAAACCTAAACCTAACCCTAAACTTATTGCTAAGCCATACCCTAACCCTAACCCTAACCCTAACACTAAGCCTAACCCGTACCCTAACCATAACCCTAAACTGTAACCTAATTCTAACCCTAAACCTAACCCTATCCCTAACCTTAACACTAACCCGTACCCTAAACCTAACCCTAACCCTAAGCCTACGCTATCCCTAACCCTAACCAGTACCCTAACCCTAACCCTAACCCAGACACTAACACTAACCCTAACGCGTAACCTTACACTAACCCTAACACTAACACTAACCGTATCCTAACCCTAACCCTAACCCTAACCTGTATCCTAACCCTAAACCTAACCCTAACCTAACACGACCCCTAACCCTAACCCTAACCCTAACCCTAAAGCTAACCCTAACCTTAACCAGTACCCTAACCCTAACCCGTCCCCTAAACCTAACCCTAACCCTAACCCTAACCCTAACCCTAACCTGTACCATAACCCTAACCCTAACCAGTACCCTAACCCTAACCCTATCCCTAATCCTAACCCTAATCCTAACCCTAACCAATACCCTAACCCTATCCCTAAACCGTACCGTAACCCATCCCCTAAATCTAACCCTAACCCGTAACCTAACCCTTACCCTAACATTAACCAGTACAGTAACACATACCCTTACCCTAACCCTAAACCTAACTCGTACCCCAACCCTAACCCTAACCCTCTCCCGTACCCTAACCCTAACACTAACCCTAACCAGTACCCTAAACCTAATCCTAACCCTAACCGGAACACTAACCCGTACCCTAACCCTATCCCTACCAGTACCGTAACCCTAACCCTAACCCTAAACCAAAGCAGTACCCTAACCCTAAACCTAACCCTAACCCTTTACCGCACCCTAACCCTAACCCTAACACTCACCCTAACCGTAACCTAACCCTAACCAGTACCCTAACCCTAACCCAAACCATAACCATAACCTGTACCCTAACCCTAACACTAACCCTAACCAGTACCCTAACCCTAACCCTAACACAAACCCTAACCTTTACCCTAACCCTAACCCTAACCCTAACCCGTAACCTAACGCTAACCCTAACCCTAACCCGTATCCTAACCCTCACCCTAACCCTATCCTGTACCCTAAACCTAACCCAAAAGTTAACCCGTACCCTAACCCGTACCCTAACCCTAACCCTAACCCTAAACCTATCCCGTACACTCACACTTACCCTAAGCCCTACCCTAACCCTTACCCGTACCCTAACCCTAACCCTTACACTAACCCTAAACCGTTCCTTAACCCTAACCTTAACCTTAACCTGTACTCTAAACCTAACACTAACCCTAAGCCTACTAGTACCCTTACCCTAACCCTAATCATAACCCATACCCTAACCCTAACCCTAACCCTAATCCGAACCCTCACACTAAACATATCCCTAACGAGTACCCTAACCCTAACCCTAAACCTAACCCTAACCCGTACCCTAACCCTATCCCTAACCCATTCCCTAAACCATACCCTAACCGTAACCCTAACCTGTTCCCTAACCCGTACCTTAAACCTAACCCTAACCCATACCCTAACCTGTACCCTAACCATAACCCTAACCATAACCCGTTTCCTAACCCGTACGCTAACCCTAACAATAACCCTAAGCCTAACCCTAACCCGTACCCCAATCCTAACACTACCCTAACCAGTACCCTAACCCTAACTCTAACCATAACCCGTACCATATCCCTAACTGAACCCTAACCCTAAATCCTATCCAAACCCGGATCCTAATCCTAAACCTAACCCTAACCTGTATCCTAACCCTAACCCTAATCCTAACCCTAACCCTAACCCGAACCCTAATCGTAACCCTCAACCTAATCCTAAACTGTACCCTAACCCTAACCCTAACCCTAACTCTTAACCTAACCCTAACCCTAACCATTACCCTAACCCTACCCCGTACAGTAAAACGTACCCTAACCCTAACCCTAACACGTAACCTTACCCTAACCCTAACCCTAACCTGAAACGTAACCAGTACCCTAACCCTAAACCTAACCCGTAACCTAAACCTAACCCTAACCCTAACCTGTACCCTAACCCTAACTCTAACCCTAACCCGTAACCTAACCCTAACCCGAACCCGAACCCGAACCCTAACCCTAACCCTAACCCTAAACCGAACCCGTACACTCAGCCTAACCCTAAGCCGTACCCTAACCATAACCCGTACCCTAACACTAACCCTTACGCTAAACCTAACCAGGAATCCTAAACCTAACCCGTACCCTAACCCGTACCCTAACCCATAACGTAACCCTAACCCTAATCCTAAACCTATACCGTACCCTAATCCTAACCTGTACACTGACCCGTACGCTAACCCATACCCAGCCCTAACCCAAACCCATAATGTAACCCTAACCCTAAACCTAACCGTAACCCGTAAACTCACCCTACACCTAACCCACCCTAACCCTAAACCGCACACTAACCCTAACCAGTACCCTTACCCTAACCCTAAGCAGTATACTAACCCTAATCCTAACCCTACACCGTACCCTAACCCTAACCCTTACACTAACCCTAACCCGTACCCTAATCCTAACCCTAATCAGTACCCTAACCCTAACCCTAACCATAAACCTTACCCTAACCCTAACCCGAACCATAACCCTAACCCGTAACCTTACCCTAACCCTATCACTAACCCGTACACTAACCCTAACAATTCCCCTCACCCGTATCCTAACCCGTACCCAGCCCTAACCCGTCCACTAAACCTAAACCTAACCCTCACCCTATTGCTAACCCGTACCCTAACCCTAAACCTAACACTAACCCTAACCCATACCCTAACCTGTATCCTAACCGTAACTCTAACCCGTACCCTAACGCTAACCCTAACAGTAACCCTAACCCTAACTTTAACACTAACCAGTACCCTAAACCTAACCCTAACTCTAACCCTAACCCCGACCCTAACCCTAACCCTAATCAGTACCCTAACCCTAACCCGTACCATAACCCTAACCCGTACCATAACCCTAACCCTAACGCGTTCCCGTACCCTAACCCTAAACCCAACCAGAACACTAACCCTAACCCTAACCCAAAACCGTACCCTAAACCTAACCTTAACCCTAACCCTAACACTAACCCGTATCCTAACCCTAACACTAACCCGTATCCTAACCCTAACCCTAAACCGTACACTAACCATAACCCTAACCCTAACACTAACCCGTACCCTAACCCTACCCTAACCAGTACCCTAACCCTAACATTAACCCTAACCTGTAACCTAACCCTAACCCTAACCCATACCCATACCCTAACACGAACCCTAACTCGTACACTAACACTAACCCTAACCCTAACCCCAACCAGTGACCTTAACCTACCCCTATCCCGTACCCTAACCCTAACCCTAACACGTTCTGTAACCCTAACCCTACCCGAACCAGTACCCTAACCCTAACCCTAACCCTAAACAGTACCCCAAACCTAAACCTAAACCTTACCCTAACAATAACCCTAACCCGTACCCTACCCCGAACCTTAACCCTAACCCTCACCCGTACCCTAACCCTAACGCTAACCCTAAACCTAACCCTAAACACTGCCCTTACTCTAACCCTAAACCTATCCCGTACCCTAACCCATACCCAGCCCTAACCCTAACCCGTAACCTAACCCTAACCTTAACCCTATGCTAACCGATACACTCACCCTAAACCTAACCCATATCCTAACCCTAATCCATACCCTACCCTTAACCCTTACTCTAACCCTAACCCGTACACTAACCCTAACCCTAACCAGTCCCGCAACCCTAAACTTAACCCTAATAGGTACCCTAACCCTTACCCTAACCCTAAACCTGACACGACCCTTACCCTGACCCTAACCCTTACCCATACCCTACCCCTAACTCTTACCCGTACACTAAATCTAAACCTAACCCTATCCCTTTTGCTAACCCATACCCTAACCCTAACCCTAACCCAAACCCTAACCCGTACCCTAACCCGTACCCTAAGGGTAACCCTAAACCGTACCCTAAAGGTAACCCTAACCCTAAACCTAACCCTAAACTTAACCCTAACCCGTACCCTAACCCTAACGCTAACCCTAACCCTAACCTTAACCCCTACCCTAACCCTACCCCTAACCCTAACAGTACCCTAACGCTAACCCTAACCCGTAACCTAACCCTAACCCTAAACCTAACCTGTAACCTCACCCTTACCCGTAGCCGTACCCTAACCCAAACCCTAACCCTAACCCTAAACCAAACCCTAACCCGTACCCTAACCCTAAACCTAACGTGTACCCTTACCCTAACCCTAATCCTAATCCGTAACCTAACCCTAACCCTAACCCGTACCCTAACCCGTACCCTAAACCTAACCCTAAACCTAACCCTAAACCTTATCCGTACCCTACCCCTAACCCTAAAGGAAACCAGTACCCTAACCCTAACGCTACCCCAATCCTAAACCGTACCCTAACCGGAACCCTAAACCGTAACCTAACCCTAACCCTAACCCGCACCCTAACCTTAAACCTATCTCTAACCTGTAGCCTAACCCTAACCCTTACCAGTACCCTAACCCTAACCGTAACACTAACCCGTAACCTATTCCTAACCCTAACCTGTAACCTAACCCTCACCATAACTCTAACCCATACACTAACCATAACCCGTAACCTAACGCGTACCCTAAACCGTACCCAGCCCTAACCCTAACCCTTAACCTAACCCTAAACCTAACCCTACTGCTAACCCATACACTCACCATAACCCTATCCCGTACCATACCCCTAACCCTAATGCGTACCATAAACCAAACCCTAACCCTAACCAGTACCCTAACACTCACCCTAACCCTAACCCTAACCCGTACCCTAACCCTAACCCGTACCCTTACCAAACCCTAACCCTAACCTGTACCCTAACCCTAACCCAACCCTAAGCCGTACACTAACCCTAAAACTAAGCCGTACCCTAATCCGTAACCGAACATAACCCTAACCCTAACCCTAAACCTAAACCGTACCCTAACCCTAACCCTAAACCAAACCAGTTCCCTAACCTGAGCCCTAACCCTAACCCTAAACCTAAGCCGTACCATAACCCTAACCCTAACCCTAACCCGTAAACTAACCCTAACCCTAACACAAACCCTAACCCATACCCTAACCCGAACCCTAAACATAACCAGTACCATAACCATAACCCTAACCCTAAACCGTACCCTAACCATAACCCTATCCCTTACGCGTATCCTAACCCTAACCCTAACCCTAAACCTAACCCTAACCTGTACCCTTAACCTAACCCTAACCCTAACCCTAACCTTTACCCTAACACTAACCCGTACCCTAATCCTAAACCTAACCCTAACCCGTACCCTAACATTAACCCCAACCCTAAACCTCACCTGTATCCTAAACCTAACCCTAACCCTAACCCGTACACTAACCGTATCCCGTACCCTAACGCGTACCCTAAACTGTACCCAGCCCTAACCCTAACCCTTAACCTAACCCTAAACCTAACCCTACTGCTAACCCATACACTCACCGTAACCCTATCCCGTACCCAACCCAAACCCGTACCCTCACTCTAACCCTTACTCTAACCCTAACACATACCCTAACCCTAACCCTAACCAGTACCCTAACCCTAACCCTAAACTTAACCCTAACCCGTACCCGAACCCAAAGCCTAACCCTAACCCTAACCCGTTCCCTAACCCTAACACAAACCCGTTCCCTAACCCTAACCCTAACCCGTTCCCTAACCCTAACACAAACCCGTTCCCTAACCCTAACACAAACCCGTACACTAAACGTAACTCTAACCATCACCCTATTGCTAACCCGTACTCTAACCCTAACCCTAACACTCACCCTAACCTGTACCCTAACCCGTACCCTAACCGTAACCCTTACCCGTACCCTAACGCTAACCCTAACCCGAACCCTAACCCTAACCTTAACCCTAACCCGTACCATAAACCTAACCCTAACCCTAACCCTAACCCCTACGCTAAACCTAACCCTAAACCTAACCAATACCCTAACCCTAACCCTATACCTAAGCCGTACCCTAACCCTAACCCTAACGCATACCCTTACCCGTAACACTAAACCTAACCTTAACCTTAAACCGTACCCTAACCCTAACCCGAACCCTAACCCTAACACTAAACCTAACGCGTAACCTAACCCTAACCCTAAACCATACCCTAACCCTAAACCTAACCATAACCTTTACCCTAACCCTAACACTAACCCTAACCCGTACCCTAACCCTACACGCACCATAACCAGTACCCTAACCCTCACCCTACACTAACCCGTACCCTAAACCTAACCCTAAACCTAACCCGTATCCTACCCTAACCCTAACCCTAACCCTAACAAGTACCCTAACCCTAACCCGTACCCTAACCAGTACCCTATCCCTAACACTAAACCATACCCTAACCCAAACCCTAACCAGTAACCTAAACCTACCCTAACCCGTTCCCTAACCGTAACCCTAACCCATACCCTAACACTAAACCTAATCCTAACCCTAACCCTAACATTAACCCTAACCCGTACCCTAAACCTAACCCTAACCCTCACTTTCACCGGAACAAGTACCCTAAACCTAACCCTAACCCTAACCCTATCCCCTACACTAAGGCTAACCCTTACCCTAACCTGTACCCTAACCTCAGCCCTAACCCTAACACTAACCCGTACCCTAACAATAAACCTAACCAGTACCCTAACCCTAACCCATACCCTAACCTGTACCTAATCCTAACACTAACCCTAACCAGTCCCCTAACCGTAACCCTAAACCTAACCCTAACCCCTACCCTAACACTAACCCTTACCCTAACCAGTACCCTAACCCTATCCCTAACCGTAACACTAACCCGTACCCTAACACTAAACCTAACCCGTACCCTAACCCTAACCCTAAACCGTACCCTAAGCTGTAACCTAACCCTTAACCTAAGCCGTACCCTAACCCGTACCCTAAACCTAACCCTAACCCTAACCCTAAACCTAACCCGTACATTAACCCTAACCCTAAACCAAACCAGTACCCTAACACTAACCCTAACCCGTACCCTAACCCTAACCCTAAACCATACCCTAAGCTGTAACCTAACCCTTGACCTAAGCCGTACCCTAACCCGTACCCTAAACCTAACCCTAAACCTAAACCTAACCCGTACCCTAACCCTAACCCTAAACCAAACCAGTACCCTAACACTAACCCTAACCCGTAACCTAATCCTAACCCTAACCAGCACCCTAACCCTAACCCTAACACTAACCCTAACCCGTACCCTAACCCCTAACCCTAACCATAACCTTAACCCTAACCACTAGCCCTAACCCTAACCCTAACTCTAGCACTAACCCTTACCCTAACCCTAACCCTAACCCTAACCCTTAACCCCAACCCTAACCCTAACCCCTAACCCTAACCCTAACCCCTAACCCTAACCCTAACCCGAACCCGAACCCTGACCTTAACCCTAACCCTAACCTCTAACCCTAACCCTAACCCCTAACCCTAACCCTAACCCCTAACCCTAACCCTAACCCTAACCCTAACCCCGAACCCTAACCTTAACCCTAACCCTGACCCTGACCCTAACCTCTAACCCTAACCCTAACCCCTAACCCTAACCCCTAACCCTAACCCTAACCCCTAACCCTAACCCTAACCCCTAACCCTAACCCTAACCCTAACCCCTAACCCTAACCCTAACCCTAACCCTAACCCTAACCCTAACCCTAACCCTAACCCCTAACCCTAACCCTAACCCTAACCCCTAACCCTAACTAACCCTAACCCTAACCCTAACCCTAACCCTAACCCTAACCCCTAACCCTAACCCTAACCCTAACCCCTAACCCTAACCCTAACCCTAACCCTAACCCTAACCCTAACCCCTAACCCTAACCCCTAAACCTAACCTTAACCCTAAACCTAACCCTAACCCTAACCCCTAACCCTAACCCTAACCCCTAATCCTAACCCCTAACCCTAACCCTAACCCCTAACCCTAACCCTAACCCCTAACCCTAACCCCTAACCCTAACCCCTAACCCTAACCCTAACCATAACCCTAACCCTACCCCTAAGCCGTTCCCTAAACCTAACAGTACCCCTAAACCTAACCCGTACCCTAACCCTAACCCTAACCCAAACCAGTACCTTAACCCTAAACCTAACCCTAACCCTAACCATAGTCCTAGCCCTAACCCGAACCGTAACCCTAACCCTAACCCTAGCCCTAACCCTAACCCTAACCCTAACCCTAACCCTACA
>NW_024570860.1:0-22663 GCF_018345385.1 Vulpes lagopus | reverse complement strand
AACTCTCGGAAGTGTGTATGCTTTGCAGGCAGATGCCTGCCAGACACTAATTGATGGCAGCTTAGGACCGAGTACTCTCTCATTGAAAAACATGGACGTTTGCAATTGTCTGTATTGAGATCAGATACACATTGAGGAGAAACCTGTCACTTCCACATGCTTTTCACACTACGTGTGCCGGCGCCTATCATGGGATGTGAGCCCCTATCTCGTTGGGGCAGTTAGGATGGGGGGAGGGTCCTTGCCCTGACTCAGCTCGCAACAAGGGGAATCCATGCTAGAAGCAGACTTACAACTAGCTGCGTTCCTAGGGGCCACTGAGAAATGCAGCATTACTCTAAGCAGGAAGTACCCAGAATACCACTCCACTGCAGCTGGAGAACCAATCCAAGTCCGCGATTATTCCATCTTGCGTCTACACAAGCCTCTGACAAACTGCTGAGGTGCAGATGTTCGAAACTCATTCTGCAGGCAGTGTGCAACTGTGAGGGGACTGAGGGTGAGATCAACTCTCGAAGCAAGTTGCTTTTGGACAAGGCGTTCAGATAGCTTCTCTCGTATGGCACTTAGGATGTAGCACCTGGCTCACACAGGAAATACTAGGAAATCGCTAGATTGAGCTTGGATGCACTAGTCTTGTGTGCCGGGACTTTCCACTTACCTCTCACAACACTTCAGTCACGCATCGGGGCTAGGCCTGTTAGGAGCGCGGTGTACCTGCAGGCAGGATGTGGGAGGGACAGTCCATAAGCTCAACTCTCGGAAGTGTGTATGCTTTGCAGGCAGATGTCTGCTAGACGCTTTGTGGGAGCTAGGACCGAGCTACACTCTCATTGAACAAGGACGTTTGCAATGTCTGTATTGAGATCAGATACACTTGAGGAGAATCCTGTCACTTCCACATGCTTTTCACACAACCTCTTCCGGCGCCTAACATAAGGATGCTGGGAACTATGTCTACAGGCAGTCAGGATGCAGGAGGGTCCTGCCCTGACTTCAGCTCGCACAAGGAAGCATGCCTAGAAGCCAGCTTTCAACTAGCTGCGTTTTTAGGGCACTGAGAACGTAGCAGTACTCTAAGCCAGGAGGTACCCAGAATACCACTCCACTGCAGCTGGAGACTCCATCCAGGTCTGCTTATTCCACTTGTGTCTCACAAGCCTCTGACAAACGGCTCTGGTGCAGATGTTGGAAACTCATTCTGTGGGCAGTGTGCAACTGTGAGGGACTGAGGTTGAGCTCAACTCTCCGAAGTAAGTTCCTTTTGGACAAGGTGTTCAGCTAGCTTCTCTCGTATGGCACTTAGGATGTAGCACCTGGCTCACACAGGAAATACTAGGAAATCGCTAGATTGAGCTAGGAGGCACTAGTCTTGTTGGCCCGGACTTTCCATTTACCTCTCACAACACTTCAGTCACGCATCGAACCTAGGCCTGTTACGAGCGAGGTGTACCTGCAGGCAGGATGTGGGAGGGACAGGCCATAAGCTCAACTCTCAGGAGCGTGTATGCCTAGGAGGCAGATGTCTGCTCCCCACTCATACAGGGGAGTTAGAACCTAGCTACACTCTAATTGAACAAGGACGTTGGCAATCGCTGTATTCAACTCAGATTGCGTGAGGACAGGCCGGACGCTTCCACACGCATTTCTCAACCCCTCTCTCTGCACCTGACATGAGGATGTTGGCAGCTCTACCCACAAGAGCACCCGAGGCGGGAGGGTCCTTCTTTGAGCTCAACTCTCCAAAGGTAGCAAGCCCCGAATGCAGCTTTCCACTAGCTGCATTCTACTGGCCGTGAGAACGCAGCAGCACTGGAAGTCAAGACGTTGCGTTTATTCCGCTCTACTGCACCGAGTGACAGCACCATTGAGGCCTGCAGCTTGCCCCTTGCGTCCCATTAGCTTCTGAGAAACATATCCTGGTGAGGATGTTCTTAACTCCATGTGCAGGCAGTGTGGAACTGGGAAGTACTGCAAGTCAGCTCATCTCACAGAAGAAAGTTCTTCTGAGAGAGAGCTAGCAACTAGGTCCTCAGGGTTGGAAGTTAGTATGTACCACCCATCTGACGGAGGAAGTCGGCAGAAGTCACTGGATTGAGCTAAGAGACACTTGCCTCTCCCAAAGCTTGAATCCCGTGTCCAACGAAATCCCTTGGCTGCAAAGGGTACAGGCGGTCAGCATGTGGGAGGTTGAAGCCATAAGCTCAACCCAAAGGAGTGTGCATGCCTTGGAGGCAGCTGTGTGCTAGGCGCGAAATTGACAAGCCAGTCACTTGGTTCTCTCTCGGCTCCTGTCCCGCGTACAACGAAATGCTGTGCAAGCGAACCGTACAGGCATCAGGATGTGGGAGCGAAAGGCCATAAGCTCAACTCTCAGAAGTGTGTACGCTTTGCAGGCAGATGCCTGCCAGACACTAATTGATGGCAGCTAGGACCGAGCTACACTCTCATTGAACAAGGACGTTTGCAATTGTCTGTATTGAGATCAGATACACTTGAGGAGAATCCTGTCACTTCCACATGCTTTTCACACTACGTGTTCCGGCGCCTAACATAGGGATGCTGAGACCTATCTGTAGGGCAGTTAGGATGGGGAGGGTCCTGCCCTGACCTCAGCTCGCACAAGGAAGCATGCCTAGAAGCCAGCTTTCAACTAGCTGCGTTCCTAGGGCACTGAGAACGTAGCAGTACTCTAAGCCAGGAGGTACCCAGAATACCACTCCACTGCAGCTGGAGACACCATCCAAGTCCGCTTATTCCACTTGCGTCTCACAAGCCTCTGACAAACTGCTGAGGTGCAGATGTTCGAAACTCATTCTGCAGGCAGTGTGCAACTGTGAGGGACGGAGGGTGAGATCAACTCTCCGAAGCAAGTTCCTTTTGGACAAGGCGTTCAGATAGCTTCTCTCGTATGGCACTTAGGATGTAGCACCTGGCTCACACAGGAAATACTAGGAAATCGCTAGATTGAGCTTGGATGCACTAGTCTTGTGTGCCGGGACTTTCCACTTACCTCTCACAACACTTCAGTCACGCATCGGGGCTAGGCCTGTTAGGAGCGCGGTGTACCTGCAGGCAGGATGTGGGAGGGACAGTCCATAAGCTCAACTCTCGGAAGTGTGTATGCTTTGCAGGCAGATGTCTGCTAGACGCTTTGTGGGAGCTAGGACCGAGCTACACTCTCATTGAACAAGGACGTTTGCAATGTCTGTATTGAGATCAGATACACTTGAGGAGAATCCTGTCACTTCCACATGCTTTTCACACAACCTCTTCCGGCGCCTAACATAAGGATGCTGGGAACTATTTCTGCAGGCAGTCAGGATGCAGGAGGGTCCTGCCCTGACTTCAGCTCGCACAAGGAAGCATGCCTAGAAGCCAGCTTTCAACTAGCTGCGTTCCTAGGGCACTGAGAACGTAGCAGTACTCTAAACCAGGAGGTACCGAGAATACCACTCCACTGCAGCTGGAGACACCATCCAGGTCTGCTTATTCCACTTGTGTCTCACAAGCCTCTGACAAACGGCTCTGGTGCAGATGTTGGAAACTCATTCTGTGGGCAGTGTGCAACTGTGAGGGACTGAGGTTGAGCTCAACTCTCCGAAGTAAGTTCCTTTTGGACAAGGTGTTCAGCTAGCTTCTCTCGTATGGCACTTAGGATGTAGCACCTGGCTCACACAGGAAATACTAGGAAATCGCTAGATTGAGCTAGGAGGCACTAGTCTTGTTGGCCCGGACTTTCCATTTACCTCTCACAACACTTCAGTCACGCATCGAACCTAGGCCTGTTACGAGCGAGGTGTACCTGCAGGCAGGATGTGGGAGGGACAGGCCATAAGCTCAACTCTCAGGAGCGTGTTTGCCTATGAGGCAGATGTCTGCACCCCACTCATACAGAGGAGTTAGTACCTAGCTACACTCTAATTGAACAAGGACGTTGGCAATCGCTGTATTCAACTCAGATTGCGTGAGGACAGGCCTGACGCTTCCACACGCATTTCTCAACACCTCTCTCTGCACCTGACATGAGGATGTTGGCAGCTCCACCCACAAGGGCACCCGAGGCGGGAGGGTCCTTCTTTTAGCTCAACTCTCCAAAGGTAGCAAGCCCCGAATGCCGCTTTCCACTAGCTGCGTTCTACTGGCCGTGAGAACGCAGCAGCACTGGAAGGCAGGACGTTGCGTTTATACCGCTCTACTGCACCGAGTGACAGCACCATTGAGGCCTACAGCTTGCCCCTTGCGTCCCATGAGCTTCTGACAAACATGTCTGGTGAGGATATTCGTAACTCCATGTGCAGGCAGTGTGGAACTGGGAAGGACCGCAAGTCAGCTCATCTCACAGAAGAAAGTTCTTCTGAGAGAGAGCTAGCAACTAGGTACTCAGGGTTGGAAGTTAGTATGTACCACCCATCTGAGGGAGGAAGTCGTCAGAAGTCACTGGATTGAGCTAAGAGACACTTGCCTCTCACAAAGCTTGAATCCCGTGTCCAATGAAATCCCTTGGCTGCAAAGGGTACAGGCGGTCAGCATGTGGGAGGTTGAAGCCATGAGCTCAACCCAAAGGAGTGTGCATGCCTTGGAGGCAGCTGTGTGCTAGGCGCGAAATTGACAAGCCAGTCACTTGGTTCTCTCTCGGCTCCTGTCCCGCGTAGAACGAAATGCTGTGCAAGCGAACCGTACAGGCATCAGGATGTGGGAGCGAAAGGCCATAAGCTCAACTGTCAGAAGTGTGTACGCTTTGCAGGCAGATGCCTGCCAGACACTAATTGATGGCAGCTAGGACCGAGGTACACTCTCATTGAACAAGGACGTTTGCAATTGTCTGTATTGAGATCAGATACACTTGAGGAGAATCCTGTCACTTCCACATGCTTTTCACACTACGTGTTCCGGCGCCTAACATAGGGATGCTGAGACCTATCTGTAGGGGCAGTTAGGATGGGGGAGGGTCCTGCCCTGACCTCAGCTCGCACAAGGAATCATGCCTAGAAGCCAGCTTTCAACTAGCTGCGTTCCTAGGGCACTGAGAATGCAGCAGTACTCTAAGCCAGGAAGTACCCAGAATACCACTCCACTGCAGTTGGAGACACCATCCAAGTCCGCTTATTCCACTTGCGTCTCACAAGCCTCTGGCAAACTGCTGAGGTGCAGATGTTCGAAACTCGTTCTGCAGGCAGTGTGCAACTGTGAGGGACTGAGGGTGAGATCAACTCTCCGAAGCAAGTTCCTTTTGGACAAGGCGTTCAGCTAGCTTCTCTCGTATGGCACTTAGGATGTAGCACCTGGCTCACACAGGAAATACTAGGAAATCGCTAGATTGAGCTTGGATGCACTAGTCTTGTGTGCCGGGACTTTCCACTTACCTCTCACAACACTTCAGTCACGCATCGGGGCTAGGCCTGTTAGGAGCGCGGTGTACCTGCAGGCAGGATGTGGGAGGGACAGTCCATAAGCTCAACTCTCGGGAGTGTGTATGCTTTGCAGGCAGATGTCTGCTAGACGCTTTGTGGGAGCTAGGACCGAGCTACACTCTCATTGAACAAGGACGTTTGCAATGTCTGTATTGAGATCAGATACACTTGAGGAGAATCCTGTCACTTCCACATGCTTTCTTTTCACACAACCTCTTCCGGCGCCTAACATAAGGATGCTGGGAACTATGTCTACAGGCAGTCAGGATGCAGGAGGGTCCTGCCCTGACCTCAGCTCGCACAAGGAAGCATGCCTAGAAGCCAGCTTTCAACTAGCTGCGTTTTTAGGGCACTGAGAACGTAGCAGTACTCTAAGCCAGGAGGTACTCAGAATACCACTCCACTGCAGCTGGAGACACCCTCCAGGTCTGCTTATTCCACTTGCGTCTCACAAGCCTCTGACAAACGTCTCTGGTGCTGATGTTGGAAACTCATTCTGCAGGCAGTGTGCAACTGTGAGGGACTGAGGGTGAGCTCAACTCTCCGAAGTAAGTTGCTTTTTGACAAGGCATTAAGCTAGCTTGTCTCGTATGGCACGTAGGATGTAGCACCTGGCTCACACAGGAAATACTAGGAAACCGCTAGATTGAGCTTGGAGGCACTAGTCCTGTGGGCCGGGACTTTCCACTTACCTCTCACAACACTTCAGGCACGCATCGGGGCTAGGCCTGTTAGGAGCGCGGTGTACCTGCAGGCAGGATATGGGAGGGATAGTCCATATGCTCAACTCTCGGAAGTGTATGCTTTGCAGGCAGATGTCTGGAAGACACTTATTGATGGGTGCTAGGATCGAGCTACACTCTCATTGAACAAGGACGTTTGCAATGTCTGTATTGGACTCAGATTTACTTGAGTAGAGTCCTGTCACTTCCATATGCTTTTCACACAACCTCTTCCGGCACCTAACATAAGGATGCTGGGAACTACGTCTACGAGCAGTCAGGATGTGGGAGGGTCTTTCCCTGACCTCAGCTCGCAAAAGGAAGCATGACTACAAGCCAGCTTTCAACTAGCTGTGTTCCTAGGGCACTGAGAACGTAACAGCCTTCTAGCGAGGAGGTACGCAGAATACCAATCCTCTGCAGCTGGAGACACCCTCCAGGTCTGGTTTTTCCACTTGCGTCTCACAAGCCTCTTACAAACGGCTCTGGTGCAGATCTTGGAAACTCTTTCTGCAGGCGGTGTGCAACTGTGAGGGACTTAGTGTGAGCTCAACTCTCAGAAATAAGTTGCCTTGGGACTAGGCGTCCAGCTAGCTTCTCTCGTATGGAACTTAGGATGTAGCACCTGGCTAATATAGGAATTACTAGGTAATCGCTGGATTGAGCTTGGAGGCACTAGTCTTGTGGGCCGGGACTTTCCACTTACCTCTCACAACACTTCAGTCACGCATCGAGGCTAGGCCTGTTAGGAGCGAGGTGTACATACAGGCAGGATGTGGGAGGGACAGGCCATAAGCTTAACTCTCAGGGGCGTGTATGCCTGGGAGGCAGATGTCTGCTCCCCACTCATACAGGGGAGTTAGAACCTAGCTACACTCTAATTGAACAAGGACGTTGGCAATGGCTGTATTCAACTCACATTGCCGTGTGGACAGGCCTGACGCTTCCACACGCATTTCTCACAACCTCTCCCTGCACCTGACATGAGGATGTTAGCAGCTCCACCCACAGGGGGACCCGAGGCGGGAGGGTCCTTTGTTGAGCTCAACTCTCAAAAGGAAGCATGCCCCGAATGCAGCTTTCCACTAGCTGCGTTCTTATGGCCGTGAGAACGTAGCAGCACTGGAAGTCAGGACGTTGCGTGAATACCGCTCTACTGCACCGAGGGACAGCACCATTGAGGCCTGCAGCTTGCCCCTTGCGTCCCATGAGCTTCTGACAAACATGTCTAGTGAGGATGTTCGTAACTCCATGTGCTGGCAGTGTGGAACTGGGAAGGACCGCGAATCAGCTCATCTCACAGAAGGAAGTTCCCCTGAGAGAGAGCTTGCAACTAGGTACTCAGGGTTGGAAGTTAGTATGTACCACCCATCTGAGGTAGGAAGTTGTCATAAATCACTGGATTGAGCTCAGAGACACTTGCCTCTCACAAAGCTTGAATCCCGTGTCCAAAGAAATCCCTTGGCTGCAAAGGGTACAGGCGATCAGCATGTGGGAGGTGGAAGCCATAAGCTCAACCCAAAGGAGTGTGCATGCCGTGGAGGCAGCTGTCCGCTAGGCGCGATATTGACAAGCCAGTCACTTCGTTCTCTCTCTGCTCATCTCCCGCGTAGAACGAAATGCAGTGCAAGCGAACCGTACAGGCTGTCAGGATGTGGGAGCGATAGGCCATAAGCTCACCTCTTGGATGTGCGTACGCTTTGCAGGCAGATGGCTGCTAGACACTTATTGATCGGAGCTGGGACCGAGCTACACTCGCATTGAACAAGGATGTTTGCAATGTCTGTATTGAGATCAGGTATACTTGAGGAGAGTCCTGTCACTTCCATATGCTTTTCACACAACCTCTTCCGGCACCTAACATAATGATGCTGGGACCTATGTCTACGGGCAGTCAGGATGCGGGAGGGTCTTGCCCTGACCTCAGCTCGCACAAGTAAACATGCCTACAAGCCAGGTGTCAACTAGCTGCGTTCCTAGGGCACTGAGAAAGTAACAGCCTTCTAGCCAGGACTTACGCAGAATACTGCTCCACTGCAGCTGGAGACACCCTCCAGGTCTGCTTATTCCACTTGCGTCTCACAAGCCTCTGACAAACGTCTCTGGGGCAGATGTTAGAAACTCTTTCTGCAGGCAGTGTGCAACTGTGAGGGACTGAGGGTGAGCTCAACTCTCCGAAGTAAGTTGCTTTTGGACAACGCGTTCAGCTAGCTTCTCTCCTATGGCACTTAGGATGTAGCACCTGGCTCACACAGGAAATACTAGAAACCGCTAGATTGAGCTTGGATGCACTAGTCTTGTGGGCCGGGACTTTCCACTTACCTCTCACAACACTTCAGGCATGCATCGGGGCTAGGCCTGTTAGGAGCGCGGTGTACCTGCAGGCAGGATATGGGAGGGACAGTCCATATGCTCAACTCTCGGAAGTGTATGCTTTGCAGGCAGATGTCTGGAAGACACTTATTGATGGGTGCTAGGATCGAGCTACACTCTCATTGAACAAGGACGTTTGCAATGTCTGTATTGGACTCAGATTCACTTGAGTAGAGTCCTGTCACTTCCATATGCTTTTCACACAACCTCTTCCGGCACCTAACATAAGGATGCTGGGAACTACGTCTACGGGCAGTCAGGATGTGGGAGGGTCCTGCCCTTACCTCAGCTAGCAAGAAGAAGCAAACCTACAAGCCAGCTTTCAACTAGCTGCGTTCCTAAGGCACTGAGAACGTAACAGCCTTCTAGCCAGGAGGTACGCAGAATACCACTCCACTGCAGCTGGAGACACCCTCCAGGTCTGGTTTTTCCACTTGCGTCTCACAAGCCTCTGACAAACGGCTCTGGTGCAGATGTTGGAAACTCTTTCTGCAGGCAGTGTGCAACTGTGAGGGATTTAGGGTGAGCTCAACTCTCAGAAGTAAGTTGCCTTGGGACTAGGCGTCCAGCTAGCTTCTCTCGTATGGAACTTAGGATGTAGCACCTGGCTAATATAGGAATTACTAGGTAATCGCTGGATTGAGCTTGGAGGCACTAGTCTTGTGGGCCGGGACTTTCCACTTACCTCTCACAATACTTCAGTCATGCATCGAGACTAGGCCTGTTAGGAGCGAGGTGTACATACACTCATACAGGGGAGTTAGAACCTAGCTACACTCTAATTGAACAAGGACGTTGGCAATCGCTGTATTCAACTCACATTGCCGTGTGGACAGGCCTGACGCTTCCACACGCATTTCTCACAACCTCTCCCTGCACCTGACATGAGGATGTTAGCAGCTCCACCCACAGGGGGACCCGAGGCGGGAGGGTCCTTTGTTGAGCTCAACTCTCCAAAGGTAGCATGCCCCGAATGCAGCTTTCCCCTAGCTGCGTTCTTATGGCCGTGAGAACGCAGCAGCACTGGAAGTCAGGACGTTGCGTTTATACCGCTCTACTGCACCGAGTGACAGCACCATTGAGGCCTGCAGCTTGCCCCTTGCGTCCCATGAGCTTCTGACAAACATGTCTAGTGAGGATGTTAGCAACTCCACTCACAGCAACTAGGTACTCAGGGTTGGAAGTTAGTATGTACCACCCATCTGAGGGAGGAAGTCGTCAGAAGTCACTGGATTGAGGTAAGAGACACTTGTCTCGAACAAAACTTGCATCCGTTATCCAAACTATCCTTTGGCTTCGAAGTGTACAGGCGTTCAGCATGTGGGAGGTAGAATTCATGAGCTCAATCCAAAGGAGTTGCATGCCTTGAGGCAGGTGTCTGCTAGGCGCGAATTCGACAAGCCAGTCACTTTGTTCTCTCTCTGCTCCTTTCCCGCGTAGAATGAAATACTGTGGAATCGAACTGTTCAGGCACTCAGGATGTGGGAGGGACAGGCTATAAGCTCAACTCTCAGAAGTGTGTATGCCTGGGAGGTAGTTGTTTTCTTCCCACTCCTACAGGGGAGATTGAAACTCGCTACACTCTAATTGAACAAGGACGTTGGCAATCGCTGTATTCAACTCACATACACGTGAGTACAGCCCTGTGCTTCCACATGCATTTCTCACAACCTCTCCCTGCTCCTAACATGAGGATGTTGGCAGCTACGTCCACAGGCAGGCATGATGCGGTGGGGTCCTGCCTTGAACTCATATCTCAAAGGAAGCATGCCTCGATTGCAGCTTTCCACTAGCTGCGTTCTTACGGCCGTGAAAATGTAGCAGCAGTGTAAGGTGTATGCAGGCTGTGGATGCAGCTGTCCGGGAGGTGCAAAAGTGACAAGCAAGTCACTTGGTTCTCTCTCTGCTCCTGTTCTGCGTAGAACGAAATACTGTGGAAGCGAACCGTACAGGCAGTCAGGATGTGGGAGGGACAGGCCATAAGCTCAACTCTCAGAAATGTGAATGCCTTGCAGGTACATGTTTGCTTGCCACTCCTACAGGGGAGATAGAACCTAGCACGACTCTCATTGAAGAAGGCTGTTGGAAATCCCTGTATTGAATTCAGATTCACGTGAGTACAGGCCAGATACTTCCACATGCTTTTCACACAACCTCTTCCAGCACCTCACTTAAGGATGATAGGAGGTATGTCTACAGGTAGTCAGGATGTGGGCGGGTCCTGCCCTGAGCTCAGCTCTCACAAGGAAGCATCCCTAGAAGCCAGTTTTCAACTAGCTGTGATTTTATGACTGTGGTGTCCTTCTAACCTAACCTATACTTGGTCACTCCAGTCCCCAACTGGGCCTCAGCTGGTCTTGTGCCTCTGGTACTTTGTTTGGCCTCACCTGGACCTGTTAACTATGTTCCCACCTGGGCCTCAACTGGTCTTATGACTTTTGTCCCCACCTGTGTCTCACCCAGACCAGGTGACTGAGTTCCACCTGGGCCTTACCTGGACCTGGTGAATCTGGTCCCCTCCTGGGTATCACCTGGACCTGGTGACTCTGGTCCTCACGTGCACCTCACCTGGACCTGGTGACTGTGGTCCCCACCTTGGCCTTACCTGGACCTGCTGATTCTGGTTCCCACCTGGGCCTCACCTGTACCTGGTGATCTGGTTCTCACATGGACCACACCTAGACCTGGTGACCGTGCTGTCCTTCTAGACTCACCTTTAACTGGTAACTCTGGTGTCCACCTGGGCCTCCCCTGGACCTGGTGAATCTGGTCCCCACTTGGTCCTCAAGTGGACCTGGTGACTCTGGTTCTGAGGTGGGCATCATTGGAACATGGTTATTGTGTTCCCCACCTGGGACTCACCTCAACCTGGTAACTCTGGTCCTTACCTGGGCCCCACCTGGACCTGGTGATTCTGGTCTGCACCTGAGACTACCCTGGATCTGGTGACTGTGGTCCCCACCTGGGCCTCACTTGGACCTGGTGACTCTGATCCCCATCTGGGCCTCACCTGGCCCTGTTAACTCTGGTCCTCAACTGGGCATAATTGGGACCCGGTTACTGTGTTCCACAACTGAGCCTCACCTGGACCAGGTGACTCTGGTCCCCCTCTGGGTCTCACCCTGACCTGGTGACTGTGAACCCCACTTTGGCCTGATTTGGACCTTCTGACTCTGGTTGCCACCTGCGCCTCACCTCGAACTGTTGACTCTGGTTCTTTCAAGGGCCTCCCCTATACCTGGTGATTCTGGTCCCCACCTGGGCCTCACGTGTGCCTGGTGAGTCTGGTCCTCACCTGGGCCTCATCTGGACCTGGTGACTCTGGTCCCCACCTGGACCTCTCCTGGACCTGGTGACTCTCTTTCCAACATGGACCTCACCTGGATCTGGTGACTCTGGTCCTCAGTTTGGCCTCACCTGGACCTGGTGACTCTCGTCCCCACTTTGACCTAACTCAGACCTGGTGAATCTCGTCCCCACCTAGGCGTCACCTAGACCTGGTGACTCTTGTCCCCAGCTATGCCTCAATTCGACCTGATGATTCTGGTCCTCACGTGGGCCTCACATGGACCTGGGACTCAGCTGGATATAGTGGCTCTGATTCCCACATGGGGCTCACCTGATACTGGTGACTGTGGTCTCCTTCTATGCCTCACCAGGACCTGGTGATTCTGATCCCCATTGGGCCTTGCATGGCCCTAGTGACTCTGGTCCTCACGTAGGCATCATTGGGACCTGGATACTCTATTCCACACCTGGGCCTCACTTTGACCGGGGACCTCTGGTCCCACTCTGGGCCTCAAACTAAACTGGTTACTCTGGTCCCCCTCTGGACCTCACCCTTACCTTTTGACTCTGGTCCCCCCCCCGGGCTTCACTTGGACCTGGTGAATCTGGTCCTTACCTGTTCCTCACCTGGACCTTGTGACTGTGGTCCCCACCTGGGTCTCACCTGGACTTGGTGAATCTTGTTGCCACCTGGGCCTCACCTGGACCTTGTGACTGTGGTCCCCACCTGGGTCTCACCTGGATCTGGTGGCTCTGATTCCCATATGGGGCTTTCCTGGACTTGGTTCCTGTGGTCTCCTTCTGGCCTCACCTGGAACAAAATGACTCTCATGGGTAAATAAATAAAATCTTAAAAACAGAAACAAGAGAAAGGACAAAGGCATACGATCCTCTCAAGAGTTGCAGAAAAAGCATTTGACAAAATACAACATAAAAAGCATAGTGGGTAGTAAAAGGGAATATAAGGGAAGGGAGAAGAAATGTGTGGGAAATATCAGAAAGGGAAACAGAACATAAAGACTCCTAACTCTGGGAAATGAACTAGGGGTGGTGGAAGGGGAGGACGGCGGGGGGTGGGGGGTGAATGGGTGACGGGCACTGAGAGGGGCACTTGATGGGATGAGCACTGGGTGTTATTCTGTATGTTGGCAAAGTGAACACCAATAAAAAATAAATTTATTATTTTTAAAAAAAGGATAGTGGGTTTTTTATTTTTTTATTTTTTTTCGGCATAGTGGGTTTTGAGGAAACGTATATCAACAGAATAAAGGCCGTGTAGGAAGGCCCGTAGCTGACATCATCCTCAAGGGTGAAAACTTGAAATCGTCTCCCCTAAGAGCAGGAACAAGCCAAGGAAGTCCCCTCTCAGCACTGGAAGTCCTATCGTAGTCAACAGACAGGAAACAGAAAAGGTTCCACACCTGGAAGGGGGACATCACACTGTCCCTATTTGCTGAAGATGTGGTATTAGAAACAGGAAACCCGACAGACTCCACCAAAAACTGTTAGAACTAATGAGTGAATTCCTTAACGTTGTGGGACACAAAATGAACAGAGATCAGTAGCCTTGCTGTGTCCCGACAATGAGCACTCAGGAAGGAAATTCAGGACATGACTCCCTTATCAGGAGCATCCAAAAAACAAAATAATTAGACTGAACCAAGGGACTGCAAGACTTGTACACTAAAAATTACAAGACTTTGGGAGGACATCCTGGGCTCGTGGGGTCGGAGCCTTCATCTTGTTAAAATGTCCACAGTTCCAGAAGCCACCCGCAGTTCCAATGTCATTCCTATCAAAATCATGGTGGCCGATTTTAGAAATAGAAAAAGCACTCCTAACATTTGTCCGCCCCCACAAATGACCCTGGACAGCAAATCAGTGTTGGAGAAGCAGGACAGAGCTGGACGCAGCACTTTCTTATTTCAAACGATGTCACAGAGACACAGGATAAAGCAGTGTGGTTCTCGGGCCCCTGGCTGTCTCCGTTGGTTAAGCATCTGACTCTTGACCTCACCCCTGGTCTTGATCTTGGGGTCATAAGTACTAGGCCTGTGCTGGGCTGTGGACGAGGCATGGAGCCTACTTAAACAAACCAAACCCACAGGGGTGTGGTTCTGGCATTGCTGAAGGAGCAGAATAGAGAGCCTGGAAGAAAATGCACTCTGATACAGTCAACTGATTTTTTAAACTTAATTTAATTTAAACCCAATTAATTAACAGTATAGTGTATTATACTTTCAGAGATAGACTTCAGGGATTCACCAGTTGGAGATAACACCAGTGCTCATGACATCACGTGCCCTCCTTCATGCCCGTCTACCAGTTACCCTGTCCCTCCACTTCCCTCCCCTCCAGCGACCCTCAGTTTGTTTCCTGTGATTGAGTCTCTTTTTCCTCCATCTCTGTTTTCATCTTATTTGTTTTTCCTTCCCTTCACAGATGTCCATCTGCTTTTCTTCTTTAATTTCACCTATGAATGACACCATACGGTCATTTTCTTTCCTGACTGATTTCACTTAACATGATCCCTCTAGTTCTATCCACATCATTGCAAATGGCAAGATTTCCTTCTCTTTGATAGCTGAGTAACATTCCTATCATCTATCTATCATCTATTACCATCATCTATCTCCCATCCTCTTTATCCATCATCTGTCTGAAGGCACCGAGGCTCCTCTCAAGGTGTGGCTACTGTGGACCCGCCTGCTGTGGATATTGGGGTGCAGTTGTCCCGGAGTCTCACTGCATCTGTATCTTCGGAGTGAGCTCCAGGCCGAGCACCTGCTGGTCGCAGGGCGGCTCTATTTGTAACTTCCTGAGGAGCCTCCACACTGTTTCCAGGGTGGCTGCACCAGCCCGCGGTCCCGCCCACAGTGGAAGAGGGTTGAGTGGGTTTTGTAGGACGTGGTAAAAGTCTGGTCCACATTTCATTTTGCGTCCTGTGGGCTCCAATTCATCGTCCTTAAGTATTTCTGAGAAAGCCGGGTGTTGGGCTCCGTTTCAGTGAGACGTTTCCGAAGCTCACAGGCCTCAGCTGGAGCCTGGAAGGAGGCAGGTGTGGCCCCGGGCACAGGGACACCGCCTCCTGCACGGCCTCTTGCAGTGCCTAAGCGTCCCGCAGGGGGCGCCCGACCCCAGACCCTGCCCAAGGATCGCGCATGCGCAGTAAGCCTCGTCCGCTTGCACTAACAGGAGCCAGCCTGTGCTGGGGAGGCCTGAGGAGGAGGTGGGGTCGCGTCCACGCTGATGAGCCGCAGCCTCCTCAGGACCCGCAGTGAGGCTTCAGGAGGACATTGGGCCACGTTCACGCTGTCAGGAGCCCCGGTCTCCTCAGGACCCGCGGTGAGGCTTCAGGAAGATGTGGGCCAACATCCACGCAGACAGGAGCCCCTGGGCCACCTCAGGAACCGCGGGGAGGCTTCAGGAAGATGTGGTGCCGCGTCCACTCTGGCAGGAGCTCCCAGGCCCCTCAGATAAAAGTTGAGGCTTCTGGAACCTGGGGCCACATCCACGGTGACAGGACCCCCGGCTTCCTCAGAACACAGGGTGACGTTTTGGGAGGACGTGGGGCCACATCCACACAACCAGACGTTGACTTCCTCAGGACCCCCGGTGTAGACTTCGGGAAAATGGGAATGCGTCCATGCGGACAGAAGACCCCCAGCCTTGTCAGGGCCTGAGGTGAGGCCTAAGAAAGATGTGGGTGCTGCATCCACACTGACAGGAGTCTCCGACCTCCTCAGGACCCACCGTGAAGGTTTGGGAAGATTTGGGGCCACGTCCATGCTGACAGGAGCCCCCAGCCTCCTCAGGTCTTATGGTGAGGCTTGAGGAAAATGTGGGGCCACGTCAACACTGACAGGACCCCCGTCCTCCTCAGGACCTGCACTTTGGCTTTGGGACATATGGGGCTGCGTCTATGCTGATAGGAGTCTACAGCCTCCTCAGGACCCACGGTGAGTTTCCGGGGGGACATGGGGCCATGTCCAGGCTGACAGGAGCCTCCGGCCTCCTGAGTACCTGCTGTGAGGCTTCCAGAGGATGTGAGACCTAGTCCACAGTTACAGGAGACCCGGTGTCCTCAGGACCCCACTGACTATGACTCAGGAACACTTGGGGCCGCGTCTGCACTCACAGGAGCCCGGCTTCCTCAGGACCCCCTAGAGGACTCTGGAGGCGCCGTTGGGGGCCACGTCCACATCAGAAGGGACTCCTCAGAACCACAGGGTAAGTGAATGGGTAGAATGAATGGTAGGGTCAGGGGAGGGGAGACAGTTGGTGGTTAGGTTTCATTAGATGTTAGGGGTTAGTGTTTATGCCTATGGTTACGGATTAGAGGTTAGGGTGAGGGATAATTGTAAGGGTCAGTGGTTAGGAGTTAAGATGGGGGTTAGCGATTAGGCATAGGGTTTAGGGTTAGGGACAGGGTTTAGAGTTAGGATTAGGGTTTAGGCTTTAGGGATTAGGGCAGGAGGTTAGGAGTTGGGGTTAGGGTTATGGTTAGAGTTAGGGTTGGGCTTAGGTTTGCAGTTAGGGTTAGGGGTTAGGGTGTGAGTTAGGGTTGGGGTTAGGGTTAGGGGTTAGGGTTAAAGTTAGGGCTAGGTTTAGGGTTAGGGCAAGGGTTCGGATTAGGATAGGGGTTTGGGGTAGTGTTAGGGTTAGTGTTTAGTTAGGGGTTATGGTTGGGTTTAGGTCAGGGTCAGGGTCAGGGTACGGTTTTGGAAAAGGGTAAGAGATAGGGTTAGGGAGTGGCTTAGGAGTTAGTTTTAGGGTACGGGTTAGGGTACAGTTTGGGGTATGAGATAGCATTAGTATTAGATGGTTAGGGTTAGGGTAAAGATTAGGAATCTGATTAGGAATAGCATTTGAGTACATTAAGTTAAGGTTAGGGTTAGGAGTTAGGGTGAGGGTTGGCAGGAAGATTCAGTGAATGTGTTTCAGTCTTGGGGTTTGTGATTGGTTTTTGATTAGTGATAGGTCTTGTTCAAGGGTTAGGTTAACATTAGGCTTAAGCGTAGGGTTAGGGTTATGTCTGTGTATGGTTAGAGTTTGGGTCTTGGCATGTGCCTGCACTGGGACTCGTAGTATCTTGGGCAGTTTAGTTTTATGCACTCTATTGAGGTTTTGGGTTCAAAGATAGCCTGACTCCACCAAGTCAGTGGCCTCCCCAGAGCATCAAAATCCAGGCTTCTGCTGGGGTCAAAAAAGACATGGCAGGCTTCTCCTGAGCTGAGCTAAGGAGGGGACTTGTGGCTCTAAATACTCTTTATGTGGATTTTCAGTTGCCTTTCTGATTTTATCTCTTGTGCGCACATATTTCATCAATACTACCAATTATTATTTTAGAGTTTTACTTGTAATCCTGTTTGTAAACACAGTATGATATAGTTTCAGGTCTACCACATAGTGATTCAACCCTTGGATACAACGCCTGGTACTGGTCACAGGTACCCTCCACTATCCCCATCCCCTGATTCCCCATCCCCCTCACCTTCCTCTGGTATTTATTAGTTTATTCTCTGTGGTTAAGAGTGTGTTTCTTGGTTTGCTTCTCTCATCCACCCCCTCCGCCCCTTTGTTTGGTTTCTTAAAATTCACATGTGAATGCAATTGTATGGTATTTGGTAACTGTCTTTCTCTGACTGAATGAGTTCATTTAGCGTAAGTCCTTTCCACTTCTCCCACGTCATTGTAAATGGCTTCATTTCATCCCTTCTGACGACCGAGTGATGTCGTAGTGTGTATATTTACCACATCATCTCTGCCCATTCATCTGTCGATGGACATCTGGGCTGTATGCACAGTTTGGCTGTTGTTGATAACGCTGCTACAAACAGTGGGCTGCGTGTCCCTCTTCGAATCTACTAAACTACTTTTGTATCCTCGGGGTAAATACCTAGCTGTGCAATTTTGGAATCGTAGGGTAGCTCTATTTTTAACTTCTTGAGGACCCTCCACACTGTTTTCCACAGTGGCTGCACCTGTTCACATGCCCACCAGGAGTGTAAGGGGGCTCCCCCTTCTCCATAGCCTCACCAACACCTGTTGTTTCTTGTGTTGTTGATTTTAGCCATTCTGACGGCTGTCAGGTGACATCTCATTGTGGTTTTGGTTTGCATTTCCCTGATGATGGGTGATGCTGAGTGTCTTTCCGTGTGTCTGGCGGCCATCTGGATGTCCTGTCAGAGACAAAGTCCATTCATGTCTTCTGCCCATCTGCAGTTGGATAATTTGTCTTTAGGTTGCTGAGATTTATATTTGCTTTATATATTTTGGATACTAACTCTTTATTGGATGTGTTGTTTACAAATATCTCCTCTCATTTTGTATGTTGCCTTTTAGCTTGGTTGTTTCCTTCACTTTGCAGATGCTTTTCAATTTGATGAAGTCCCAATAGTATTTTTGCTTTTGTTTCCCTCGCCTCAGAGGCATATCTAGAAAGAAGATCCAATGGCCAATGTCAAAGACATTGCTGCCTATCTTTTCTTCTTTTTCTTCTTTTCTAAATGTGAGAAAAGGTCTCACATTGTCAGCGAGTGGTCTGTGCGGGGTCTGGGGATGGGCCATGGGGCTGAATGTCAGATGCGCATGTGCCTGGGAGATGCACCTGTGGAGTCAGAGGCGGCGTGGGCGTCAGCGCCTCTGTCCTCCAGCGGGCGGCGCTGTGCTGCTATCTGATACTCAGTGCTGGAGGGCGTGATGGGGGTTGGTCCTCTGGCTCTGGGGCTGATCATCCCGTCCCCCAGTCAGCAGGGGCTTTCCTTTTCTCTGTGAGAAAAGGTCTCACATTTAGGTCTTTAATCTATTTTGAATTTATTTTTTATATACATGGTGTAAGAAAGTGGTCCAGTTTCATTCTTCTGCATGTGGCTGCCCGGTTTTCCCAACACAATTTGTTATTATCCTGGGGTCAGGATTAGGGTTTGTTGAAGAGACTGTCTTTTTGCCATTGGATATTCTTTCCTGCTTTGTTGAAGATTAAGCGATCATAGAGTTATAGGTTTGTATCTTGTTTCAACTTTCCATTCTGTTCTATTGATCTAAGCATCTCCTGTTGGGAGATTTTTGATTGCTAATTCAATTTCTTTGCTGGTTATCTGTCTGTTCAAGTTTCTTATTTCTTCCTTTTCCATTTTTGCTATGTTATATATTTCTAGGAAGGAATTGATCTATTTCTTCCAGGTTGTAGGTTGCTGGCATATAATTTTTCATAATGTTCTCTTATAATCATGTGTATTTCTCTAGTGTTAGTTCTTTTTTTTCTAGTATTGGTTGTTATTTCTCTTTTCTCATTTGTGATTTTATTTGGGTCCTTTCTCATCTTTTTATCTTTTTTCTTTTGTAAAGATTTTACTTATGTATTCATGAGAGACACAGAGAGGCAGAGGTATAGGCAGAGGGAAAATGAGGCTCCATTCAGGGAGCCTGATGTGGGACTTGATCCCCTGGGACCCTGGGATCATGACCCGAGCCAAAGCAGATGCTCAACCCCTGAGCCACCCAGACATCCCGGATCATGTTTTTTAAGCCACTGTGATACCCTATATCTTTTGATTGGAGCATTTAGTCTATCAGCATTCAGAGTGATTACTGAAAGATATAAACTTAGTGCCTTTGTGTTACCAGTAGAGTTGGTGTTTTTGGTGACGTTCTCTGGTCCTTTCTAGTCTTTGTTGCTTTTGGTCTCTTTTTTTCCCCCACTAGAAGAGTCCCTCTTAAAATTCCTTACTGGACTGGTTTAGTGGTCATGAACTCCTTTATTTTTTGCCTGTCTGGGAAACTCTTTATCTCTCCTTCTATGCTGAATGACAGCCTTGCTGAAGAAAGAATTCTTACAAATTGAACTCCAATTAAAAAAAATTAAAAACAATAAATTTTTGTTATTACGATTGAGGAAAATGGCATTTTTTGTTCAGAAATTTTTAATTTCTTCCTTGTGAGATTAAATAAGTTTTGATGATTATTCTTAAAAAAACAGAAGAAAGAATTCTTGGCTGCATACTTTTCCCATTCAGCATATTGAATATTTCCTTCCAACTTCCTTCTGGCTTGCCAAGTTTGTGAACAGATCTGCTGCAAACTGATTCATCCTCCCTTGTAGGTAAGGACTACCCCCCCCAAAGCCCCACCTCCACTGCTTTCAGGATTCTTTTCTCGTCTGTGTATTTTGTGACTTTGACTCGGATGTGCCTGGGTGATGGTCAGCTTCTGTTGAATTTATTGGGAGTTATCTGTCTCTCGATTTCAGTGTCTGTGTCCTTCCTCAGGTTATAGAAGTTTACATAATTCGTTCAAATAAAACTTCTGCGCCCTTTTCTTCTGAGTCTCCGATGATATGAATGTTATTGTTTTAATAAGTGGCTGAGTTCCCTCAGTCTGCCTCTGTGGTCCATAACCTTTCTTGGGACTGCATCTCAGTTATAGCATTTTTAACGTTGGCCTGACTAGATTTTAGTTCTTTTATTTCTACGGTAAGGGATTCTCTAGTTTTCTTCTGTGCTCTTTTTCCAGCCCAGCTGCTATCTTTATAATCATTGTTTTTTAACTCTAGTTAGACATCCTATATGCGTATTGATGCACTTCCTGGCTCTGAGTACTACCTCATGTTATTTTATGGAGGTGAATTTCTCCATCTCATTATTTTTTCCAGAAAAGAAAGAAGGAAGAAAAAGAAAAACCAAGAAAACCAATAACAACTGCCCTCCCCCCCCCCAAAGAAACAGCAGATTATTTTGGCCTGCTAGTTAAAAGGTAATGTAAATTTCAGCTCTTCTTCTCAGGGGCCTTAAGTATTTCTGGGGAAGCCGGGTGTTGGGCCCCGTTTCAGTGAGACGTTTCCGAAGCTAACAGGCCTCAGCTGGAGCCTGGAAGGAGGCAGGTGCAGCCTCGGCGCAGGCAGGCCGCCTCCTGCAAGGCCTCCTGCAGTGCCTGAGCGTCCCACAGGGGGCACCTGAGCCCAGGTCCCGCACAGGGAGCCCGCATGCGCAGTAGGTCTCATCCGCCTGCACAAACAGGAGCCCACCTGTGCTGGGGAGGCCTGAGGACGATGTGGGGACGCGTCCACGCTGATGAGCTGCAGCCTCCTCAGGACCCGCGGGGAGTCTTCAGGGGGATATTGGGCGGCAATCACGCTGACAGGAACCGTGGTCTCCTTAGGACCCGCGGTGAGGCTTCAGGAAGATGTGGGCCAACATCCACGCAGACAGGAGCCCCTGGGCCACCTCAGGAACCGTGGGGAGGCTTCAGGAAGATGTGGTGCCACCTCCACTCTGGCAGGAGCTCCCAGGCCCCTCAGATAAAAGTTGAGGCTTCTGGAACCTGGGGGCCGCATCCACGGTGACAGGACCCCCGGCTTCCTCAGAACACGTGGTGACGTTTTGGGAGGACGTGGGGCCACATCCACACAACCAGACGCTGACTTCCTCAGGACCCCCGGTGTAGACTTCGGGAAAATGGGGATGTGTCCATGCGGACAGAAGACCCCCAGCCTTGTCAGGGCCTGCGGTGAGGCCTAAGAAAGATGTGGGTGCCGCATCCACACTGACAGGAGTCTCCGACCTCCTCAGGACCCACTGTGAAGGTTTGGGAAGATTTGGGGCCACGTCCATGCTGACAGGAGCCCCCAGCCTCCTCAGGTCTTATGGTGAGGCTTGAGGAAAATGTGGGGCCACGTCAACACTGACAGGACCCCCGTCCTCCTCAGGACCTGCACTTTGGCTTTGGGACATATGGGGCTGCGTCTATGCTGAAAGGAGCCTACAGCCTCCTCAGGACCCACGGTGTGGTTCCGGGGGGCCATGGGGCCATGTCCTGGCCGACAGGAGTCTCCGGCCTCCTGAGGACCTGCTGTGAGGCTTCCAGAGGATGTGAGACCTAGTCCACAGTGACAAGAGACCCAGCGTCCTCAGGACCCCGCTGACTATGACTCAGGAACACGTGAGGCCCTGTCTGCACTCACAGGAGCCCGGCTTCCTCAGGACCCCCTAGAGGACTCTGGAGGCGCCGTTGGGGGCCACGTCCACATCAGAATGGACTCCTCAGAACCACAGGGTAAGTGAATGGGTAGAATGAATGGTAGGGTCAGGGGAGGGGAGAGAGTTGGTGGTTAGGTTTCGTTAGATGTTAGGGGTTAGTGTTTATGCTTATGGTTACGGATTAGAGGTTAGGGTGAGGGATAATTGTAAGGGTCAGTGGTTAGGAGTTAGGATGGGGGTTAGGGATTAGGCATAGGAGTTAGGGTTAGGGACACGGTTTAGAGTTAGGGTTAGGGTTTAGGCTTTAGGGATTAGGGCAGGAGGTTAGGAGTTAGGGTTAGGGTTATGGTTAGAGTTAGGGTTGGGCTTAGGTTTGCAGTTAAGGTTAGGGGTTAGGGTGTGAGTTAGGGTTGGGGTTAGGGTTAGGGTTAAAGTTAGGGCTAGGTTTAGGGTTAGGGCAAGGGTTCGGATTAGGATAGGGGTTTGGGGTAGTGTTAGGGTTAGTGTTTGGTTAGGGGTTATGGTTGGGGTTAGGTCAGAGTCAGGGTCAGGGTAAGGTTTTGGAAAAGGGTAAGAGATAGGGTTAGGGAGTTGGTTTTTTTTATGTATGTACCTTATATATTTCTTATTTTTACTTTCACGGTACTTTAATTGTGTTTCCTATTTTGGGATTTAGAATCTTTTAACAAGCAGGGCCAATAATCTGGTGGGTTTTTTTTTTTGGGGGAGGGCAGTTGTTATTGTTTTTCTTGGTTTTTCTTTTTCTTCCTTCTTTTCTGGAAAAAATAATGAGATAAAAAATTAAAAGAAAGCAATTAATGAAAAAGAATCAAAGTGAATCAATGAAAATAAAGCCCAAAGTACAAAGGAAGCTAGACCCTACTTTCCA
>NW_024570859.1:0-20618 GCF_018345385.1 Vulpes lagopus | reverse complement strand
TAACCCTAACCCTAACACCCGTTCCCTAACCCTAACCCTAACCCTCACTCCTAAACCTAAACCATACCCTCACGCTAACCCTAAACTGTATCCTAACCCTAACACAAAGCCTAACCAGTGCCCTAACCCTAACCGCTAACTCAAACCTAACCCGTACCCTACCCTAACCCTAACCGGTTACCCCTTAACCTACCATAAGCCTAACGCGTACACTAACCCTATCCCTAAACCGAACCTAAACCTAACCCTTAGCCTATCCCTACCCCAACCGATGACCCATAACGCCTAACCTGACACCTACCCTAAATCCCCTAAAAACGCTGACCTAACCAGTAACCTAAACCTAACCCTAACACTAACCCCAAACAAACCCTATCCCTATCGCCTAACCCGAACGCTGTACCATAAACGACTAACCCGTAACCCTAACCCTAAAACTATCCCTAACACGTGCCCTAATCCAACCCTACACCTCCCCATGTACCCCTAACCCAAACCTAACCCTAACGCGAACCCTAATCCTAACCCAAACCCTACCCGAACAGTAACGCTAACCCTAACACTAAACCTTAAACCCAAACCCAACAATAACCGATACCCTTAACCCTAACACTAACCCTACCACTACGCCTAACCCGTACCCTAACCCTAACCCTAACCTAACACTACGTCTTAACCCACCCTAATCCCTAACACTACCCCTAACCCGTACCCTAAACCTAACCCGGAAACCTAACCCTTTTTTTTTTTTTTTTTTTTTTTCACCTAAACCCTAAACCCTTAACCTAACCCTTAACCTAAACCGTACCCTAACCCTAACCCGAACCCTAAACCTTAACAGTACCCCTAAACCTACGCCTAACCCGTACCCCAACCTAACCTGTAACCTAACCGTAATCATACCCGAAAGCGCTAACCCGTACCCTAACCCAAACTCTAAACCTGAACCCATTCCCAAACCCTAACCCTAACCTCCCAACCCATACCCTAAGCGAAACCCTAAACCATACTCCTAACCCGTACCCTACCCTAATCCGTAACATAACCCTAACCTAAACACTAACCTTAATCATACCCTAACCAGTATCCCTAAACCCATAACCTAAACCCCTAACCCGTACCAAAAACTAGAACCATAACCGTAACCCTAACCCTAAACCCATCCAAGCTAAACCTAACCCTAACTATACCCCAAACCCTAAACCCGTACCCTAACCCTAACACTAAACCTAAAACCCTACCCCTAACACCCGTACTTAACCTAACCCTCACCCTAACCAGTAACCTAACCTAACCCTAAACCGTACCCTAACGCCAAACCTACCCTAAGCCTAGACCCAAACCCTAACCCTTACACTAACCCTAACCCAACCTATAACATAACCCTAACCCTCACGCTAACAACCTACCGTACCCCTAACTTAAACCCTAACCCTAACCCTTTCCCCTAACCTTAAACCTAACCCGAACCAGTACCCTAACCCTGAACACTAACCCTTACCCTAACTTTTACAGCTAACACTAAACCAAACCCCCTACCCTAAAATCAAAACCTAACCAAACCAAACCCTAACCGCACCCTAACCTAACCCTAACGCTAACCCTCTCCAGTACCCTCTTCCCTAACCTTAACCCAACCCCAACCCCAAAACCCCCGTACCCTAACCCTAACCCTAACGCGTACCCCTAACCCTAACACAGTACCTTACCCTAACCCTAACCTAAACCATTCATTCCGTAACCCGTACCCAAACCCTAACCCGTAAGTTTAATAACCTAACCCTAACCCATAACCTAACCCGTACCCTAACCCTAACCCTAACCATAACCTGAATCCTAACCCGAAAACCCTAACCTAACCTAACCTAACTCAGTACCCAAACCCTAAACCGTACCCCTAAAAACCTAACCTAACCCTATCCAGTATCCCTAACCCAAACCCCCTAACCTCTAACATTAACCCTAACCCTAACCCAAACCATAACCAGTACCCTATTAACCTAAGCCCTAACCCTAATCCTAACACTAAACCGTACCCCAAACTCCTAACCTGTACCCATTACCCTAACCCTCAACCGTACCGTAACCTGTTCCAAACCCCCTACCCTAACCCGTAACCTAACCCAAAACCTAACCTTAACCAGTACAGTAACCCGGACCACTAATCCTTACCCTAAACCTATTGCTTAACCCTACCCTAGCCCTAACCATAACCTTATCCCTAACCCGTACCCTAAAACCTCACCATAACCCAAACCCCCCTACCCTAACCCGAACCCTAACCCTAATCAGTACCCTAAACCCTAACCCTAAACTAGAACCTGTAACCCAAACCCTAACCCTAAACCGCTTACACTTACCCTAACCCTAAAGCAAACCAGTACCCTGAAACCTAACCCAAAACCTAACCAAAAACCATACCCTAAACCCTAACCCAACCTAAACCCTAACCCCAGAACCCCGCTAAAACCCAACCTAACCATAATCAGTACCCAAACCCTAACCCTAACCGAACCGTACAATCTAAACCAAAACCCTAAAGATACCCTTACCCAAACCCTAAACCAAACCAGTACACGAAACCTAACCCTAAACTGGTACCCTAACCCTAAACCAACCCTAACCCTAACACTATAACCTAACACCGTAACCTAAACCTACCCTAACCCATACTTAAACTAACCATAACCCTAACCCTATCCCTAACCCTTCCGTAACCCGCACCCTTAACCTAACCAGTACCCTAACCTTAACCCTAACGCCTAACCCTTGCCCCTCACCCTAACCCTAACGCATACCTACCCGTATCCTAACCCTAACACTAACCCTAAACATTCTACCCTAAACTGTTTTCCCTAACACTAACCCTAACCCTTACCCAGACCCTAACCCTACACCCTAACCCAAAACACTACCCTAAACCTAAACCTAACAATTATCGTAACCCTAACCTAAACCTAACACTAACCCATAACCTAACCCTAACCCTAACTCTAACCAGTACCATAACCCTTACCCTAAGCCTAACCCCTAAACCGTAACCTAACCCTAACCCTAACCTAACCTAACCATCACCCCGTAACACCCAACCCACAACCCTAACACAAACAGTAACATAGCCCTAACCCGTACCCATACCAAAACCCCTACCCTAACCCTAACCCGACTCTAGCCGTACCATAAGCCCTAACCCTAATCCTAACCCCATAAGTACGCAAAACCTAAGCCCTAACCCTTCCCTACCCTAACCCATACCCTAGCCTAATCCAAACCCTAACCGAATCCGTACCCTAACCCTTACTGTAATCCCTACCCCATACCCTCCTTAACCGTAACCCTAACCATTAAACCTAACCCAACCCAAAACTTAACCCTAACCTGTACCCTAACTCTAACCCTAACCCTAATCCTAACCCGTACCCTTACCCTAATCCTAACCCTTTACTCCGTACACTAACCCGTAACCCTAACCCACACTAAAACCAAACCCTAAACCCGAACCCTATTTGCTTAACCCGTACCCTACCCTAACTCCAAACACTAACCCTAACTGTTACCCTAACCCGTACCCTAACTGTATACCCTAAACCCATATCCTAAGCTAACCCTAACCAAACCTATCCCTAACCTTAACCCTAAATCCGACCCTAAACCAACCCTAACCTAACCCCTACCTTAACCCAAACCTAACATAATCATTACCCAAAACCTAGACCCAACCCTAACCGAACCCGTACCCTAAACTCTAACCCTAAACCAAACCAGTATACCCAAAACCTAGCCCAAACCCTAACACCGTTCCTAACCGTAACCCAAAACCGTAACCCTAACCCTAACCGTGAACCCTAACCCTAACCGAAAACCCTAACCCTAACCCGTTCCCTAACCCTAACCCGTTCCTAACCCGTTGTTTCCCTAACCCTAACACTGTTCCCTAACCCTACCCTTTCCCCCTAACCCAAACCCCCCTAACCCTAACCCGTTCCCTAACCCTAACCCTAACCCGTTCCCTAACCTAACCCTAACCCTAACCTAACCGCTTCCCTAACTCTAACCCGTCCATAACCCTAACCCAAAACCTAACCCGTTCCTAACCCATTCCCTAACCTAACACGTTCCCTAATCCTCCGTTTCCTAACCCCAACCCTACCCTATCCCTCTAACCCTAACCCGTTCCCTAACCCCTACCCTAATCCCAACCTGTACCCAAACCAGTTTTCCTAACCCTAACCTGTACCCTAATCCCTAATGTACCCTAAACCTAAGCCCAAACCCCTGCTTTTAACCCCTCAACCCTAAACTTCAAAACCCCATCCCCCGCTCTATCTCTAAACGTATATATTCCCTCCCCCCATCCTCCTTAACCCAAAACCCTAAACCTATCTGTAACATCACTCCCCGCTCACCATTATCCATTCCCTAACTCAGTTTCCTATCCCCAAATCCCTATCCTTACTCCTAACTTCTTGACCCTTTCCCCCTCTCTCACCCTAGACCCGGAACTCGAACGCATAAAAACCATGATCACTAATTCCAGATCATCTAATTTCACCCTAACCACATATTGCTCACCCTAAACCCTAACCCTATCTCAATTGTCCCCATTCACTTACCTTGTCGTTCTGAGTAGTTGCTGCTGACGTGGAAGTGATTGACCTCCGGAACAAGCGCCGTCCAAGGGTCTCCAGCGGGTCCTGAGGAAGCCGGGACGTCCTGTCCATGGCAGACGCGCCGCCATGTCTTCGCTGAGTCATAGACAGCAGTCCTGAGAACGAGGGGGTTCCTGTCACTGTGGACGATGCCTCACATCCTCCGGAAGCCTCCCTGTGGGTTTCTAGGAGGCCGTTTCCTCTCCCCTGTGGACGCGGCCCCCACAATGGGACTGAACCTACTTCGCCGGTCCTGAGAAGGCCGGGGATCCTGTCAGTGAAGACCCGGCCCCACGTCAATCACCGAAAACTCACCGTGGGTCCCTTGAAGGAGGCCCGGAGGCCTCCTGGTCAGCGAGGACGTGACCCTACATCTTCCCGGAAAACTCACCGCGGTCCCTGAGGAAGGCTGGGGACTCCTGTCAGCGAGGATCGGCCCCACATCTTCCCTGAAGTCCAACCGTGGGTCCCTGAGGGACCACCCTGTCAGCGAGGACAACGGCTCCACATGGTCCAAAGCCTACCCCGCGGGTCCTGAGAGGGGCCGGGGCTCCTGTCATCCTGGAACGCGCGGCCCCACAGTCCACCTCAGGCAGCAGAGCACAGGACCGGCTCCTTTTTTCTGCTGCGGACAAAGGCCTACTTCATACACACGCCGCCTGACTCCAGGCCTGGGCTCAGGCGCTGAAGGAGGCGGTGAGGGAGGCATCGTCCCCACGGCCCGAGGCGGGACCCTGCCTCCTTCCAGGCTCCACTGATACCTATTGAAGTGAAACCCAAACCCCACCCCCCCCCACCCCAGGGAAAAATTTAAGGACCACGCCTAACCAGAGGCAGCACAATCAGGCGCCCTTCCCGGAATTCAGCAACGAAAAACATTCTGTGTTTTTTTCCGAGATAGAGAAAACCATTTCCCCCCCCCCCCCCGCCACGGCCCTACTGAAAGTCCCTGTAACTGTTCATGTTGACCTTCAAAGAATCAATCGAGTGTCTATTTTTTTTTTTAAGATTTATATATGATATTTATGATAACATAGAGAGAGAGAGAAGTGAGAGAGGCAAGAACAAAGGAGAGGGAGAAGCATGCTCCATGCCGGGAGCCTGACGTGGACTCGATCCCCGGGAGAAACCAGGATCGCGCCCCTGTGCCAAAGGCAGGCGCCCAAACCACTGAGCCACCAGGGAATTCCCTCAATCCTGTCTTAAACCCAAACTATGCAATTCCCGCAGTTTTGCTTTAAAAGAAAAGCCTGTAATTGCAATCGGGGCTCCTTCCACCTTTGAGGCCGATGGCCCGATTATGCGCCAAACGTTCAATAAAACCCTCTTGCTATGGATCCCTGGGTGGCGCAGTCGGTTTTTAGCGCCTCCATTGGCCGCAGTGCGCGATCCTGGAGAACCCAGGATCGAGTCCCACGTTGGACTCCAGTGCATGGAGCCTGCTTTTCTCCCTCTGCTGCCTATGTCTCTGCCTCACTCTCTCTCTCTTTCTGTGACTGACATAAATAAATAAAAAAAAACCCTCTTTCTGGTTGCATCTGCCTGTCTGGGGACTGATTGCTCTGGGGCGTCTACAGAATTATTCGGTACACGTTGGCCCCCGTGAGCTCGGGTCCAACACTATGACTTCGGAAAAGTCGTGCTGAAATTGGAAGCACAACACCCCCGCTTCCCCATGAAATACTTAAGGACAAGGAATAGGAGCCCACAGGACGCGAATGAAATGTGGACCAGAGCTTTTAAAACCGTGTCCGCCAGACTCACTCAACCCTCTTCCACTGTTGGGCGGGACTGCGGGCTGGTGCAGCTGCCCTGGAAACAGTGTCCTAGGCTGCTCCTCAGGAACTTACCGATAGAGCCTGCCCTGCGACAGGCAGGTGCACGCCTGGAGCTCACTATCTGAAGATACAGAAGCAATGAAACGCCGGGCGGGACACCTGCGCCCCGATGTCCACGGGAGCAGCCGGGTCCTCCCACAGTAGCCACACAGTGGGAGGAGCCTCGGTGTCCCTTCAACAGATGATGGATAGAGGAGGTGAGATAGATGATGGTCCATAGAGAGAGGAATGTACTGCTATCAAAGAGAAGGTAAATCTTGCCATTTGCAATGACGGCGGATACAACTAGAGGGATCCGTTACGTGAAATAAGTCCAGTCGGGAAAGACAATGACCCTATGGTGTCATTCATAGGTGGAATTAAAGAAGCAAAGCAGAATGAACATCTGTGAAGGGAAGAAAACGAATAAGATGAAAAACAAAATGGCAGAAATACAGATCTGAATCATTGGAAACTATCTGAGTTCGCTGGAGGAAGCGGGGAGGTGGATAAACGGGGGATGGCACGAAAGGACGGCAGGTGATGTCACGAGCACTGCTGTTCTCTCTCCAACTGTGAAACCCAGAATCTACTACCTCTGAAAGTATAATAACACTAAACATTAAATTAATTGGGTTTAAATTAAGTTAAACTAAATCATTGTATCAGAGCAACATTTCCATCTGGACTCCCCTGTTCTGCTCCTTCAGCTTTATGCCTGGAACCACCCCACTGTGGGTTCTAAGTATTCGCCACGCCCGTGCCTGGCCCGCAGCCCGGGCGAGACTCACGACCCCGAGATCAGGACCATAGGTTGAGGTCAGGAGTCCATGCTTAACTGCAGAGCCAGCAGGGCCGAGAACCACACTGCTTTATTATCCTGTGTCTCTGTGACATCGTTCGAATTAGAAAGTGCTCTGCGCCCCACTCGTCCTGCTTTTTCCAATACTGAATTGCTGTCCGGGGTCATTTGTGGGGGCTGACGATGTTAGGGTTTTTTTTTTTTTTCCTACTCTAGCATCTACCACCATGATTTGATAGGAATGACATTGAAACCGAGGGTGGCTTCAGGAACTGCGGACATTTTTCACAAGAGGAGGCTTCCACCCCACAAGCCCAGGACGTGCCTCCCAAGCCTGTAAGGCTCAGTGCACCAAGTCCTTGTGCTCCTTTTTCGTTTCAGTCTCATTATTAGTCTCTGCTGCTGATGCTCCTGAGAGGGAGTCACTCTCTTCATTCGTACCTGAGTGCCTCCTTGTCAGGACGCATCAAGGCTTACTGAGCACTGTAGGTTCAGTTGGTGTTCCCATGAATTTACTGAATTCAATCATTAGTTCTAACAGTTTTGGTGGGGGCTCTCAGGTTTCCTGTTTCTCGCACCGCGTCTTCCAACAAATAGGCAGTGTTGACGTCCCCCTTCCAGGAGTGAAACTTGCTGTATCCTTTCTGTTGACTAACATTAGGACTTCTCAGCACTGAGAGGGGGACCTCCTGGCTTGTTCCTGCTCATAGGGGAGACGATTTCAGGTTTTCACCTTGAAGACGATGTCAGCTGCTGGCCTTCCTAGCGGAACTTTATTTCTTTGATAGACATTTCCTCCAAACCCACTAGGCTTTTGATGTAACCTTTGTCAAATGCTTTTTCTGCAACTCTTGAGAGGATAGATGCTTTGTGTCCTTTCTCTCGTTTTTTCTTTTTTAAAGATTTTTATTTATATATCCTTGAGAGACCATACCAGATAGAGCGGCAGAGAGAGAAAGGCAGAGACACGGCCAGAGGGAGAAGGGGGCCTCCGTGTAGGGAAAACCCACGTGGTACTCGATCCGACGGACTCCAGACATGCCCAGGGCTGAAGCAGCTTAAACTGCTGAACCACACCCGGGCTGGCCCCATGTCCTTTCATCTTGGTTAATGTGATGGATCCAGCTGACTGATGACAGAGGGCCGTGGGTTAGGACCATGGGCAATGTAAAGAACGATAGTATCAGCTATAACCGTCAGGATCGTAAAAATAAAATAAGTCACAGAAAATTTTAGAAAGTACAGCCTAGGGAATGGATCAGTACAGACTGTTGTGACAACTTTGTACGGGGACAGACGGTGACTGCCGCTATCTCGTGGGGGGAGCTGAATAAGGCAACAAGATTGTCAAGTCACTAGGTTTGTAGCCCTGACAACTACTGTCACATTTTGAGTTTACTGTACTTCATAAATATCAAGAAAAGGGGTTTCTGGTAGGACTTCCCGGTGGGTCCGTATAGGCATTTACCAGGGTCCATACACACACGAAGGCACCTCTGGCAGAGGGGATAAAGATGCTCACGTGACTTCATGTTAATTTTTAAAAATTTTACTTGAGAAGGTTTTGCAGAAAAGGGAGGGGGAAAGGGAGAGGGGGAACCCTGGAGTGGCTCCTCCCCCAAACCCGGAGCCCGAGCCCCACGCGGGGCTCCACCCCAAACAACCCAAGATCCTGCCCTGAGCCAAACTAAAGATTCAAAGTGGAACTGACTAAAACCCATGCAAGGGCCCCCTCGAATGTTAAGGAAACCCCCCATGTTTGTAAAAACTCGGGGGTGGGGGGGCCCCCCCTTTTGACCCCCTTACCTAAATGGGGGGAGGCCTGCGGGGCCCCAAAGGGGATGGGAACTGGGATTGGGAAAGGGGGAGCCGAACCCCCCTTTCCCCGCCGGCATGGGGAAAGGACCCTCCCCCGGACCCCCCGCCTTCGGGTAAGGGGGCCTAAGTGTGTTTGGGGAACCCCGCCTGCCCACAGCCCAAGATGCGGGACCCCATGGGGTGGAACTGTGCCCCCCCCGGGGGCCCCAAAACCCGGGCAGGCCCGCTCACTGTGGTTCTGCAGAGCCGGAAGCACTCGTGCTCTGGATCTGGCTACAGCGCCCGGGGACCTCTCCCCTCTCCCCAGTAGCTCAGTACCCCCCACTCCCCTAAAGTCCCCCACTCCCCCAGTACTCCCACTCCCCCCAGAAACCCCGGTCCCTAAAGAGGAGGCGTCACACAGCGATGGGTTTCCAGGTGAGTGGTCCTGATGCCTGCTCCCCGGGGGCCACTCGGGGGCCCCTTTTGGGTCTGGGGGGGGGCGCGGGCCCCTTGGGGGCCCTGGGGTCCAAAACACCCCCCCCCAATGAAGTAACTGTGACCCAGCTCCTGAAACCTTTCCCACCCCCCATGGGGTGAGGGCGGCCCCCCAAAAGGCCCTGTCCGGGAAGGGGGGGGCCTGCAGTCAGAGCCCGGGCAGTTCCCCGGCCCCCCCGCTCCCCTGTAAGGCCTGTGCTATGCGGGGGAGACCCAATACATAAACCTTTCCAGCTGCCCCTAGATGAAATGGACCCCGACAGGGTGCACCCCCCCCCCCCCCCCATTGGTGAGGGGGGGACATCGGGGCCTGCTGGGTCCCCCTGGCCTGTGAGCAGGCTTCCCTTTCCCGAAAGGAATGTGGGCAGTCCCGGGTTTGCTCCCCCCGGGCCCCCCCCTTTCAGGATTTTCACGCACCCTTCCCCTCAGGGTGGGGAGTGTGGTCGCACTCGGGCTGGCATCAGGTTTTAATTTTGATAAAAGTCCACTCCATTCTTTCTCCCCCCGGTCGTTTTGTTTGGGAAAAACTTCCCGAGGGAAAACCCTTTATTTTCCCCCCGGGGTGGGAGAACCCTCCCCCCCCGAGCATCAGAGCATCAGCCGGGAAATTTGCCAGAGCCTCCCGGGTCCCCCGCCCGTGTGCTTTTCCCGGAACCCGGGGGGGGAGCGCCTGTGATCCCCGGGTTTTGGCGTGCCTGGGACAATGGGGGTGGGAAAGGGGGGACTGTAGGTGGGCGAGCAAAAGACAGGCAAATGAGGGGCCCCGGGGGTGATGTTCCAGCCCAGCCCTTTTCCCTCAGGGGTATGGGGTTGTCTCTGGCCCCCGGTGAGGGCGGACGGGGGGCCCCCCAAGGGGACACCCCCGGGTGCCGGGGTCCTTGGAAAAGGAAATTTATGCCCCGTCATTCTTGGGTTGTTTTTGGGTTTTTCGCACCGTGCAGGGGGACTCAAAGAACCCCACTGGCCCCTTTCAAAGGCCAAAACGTGGCCCAGTACCTCAGGTGAGGCCCAGAAGGGACCTTTGACAATACCCACTCACATAGGGAGACCAAAACCCCCCAAGAGCCAAGGATGAGTCAGGTACCCCCGACAAGGACCATTGTCCCCCAGGAAAAAAGTGGGGACCCCCCGGGGGTGGTCCCCGGTGTCCCGTAGCAACTAAGGGGCCCTTTTGGCCTAGTCATTGGTTTCGAGGACCCCGTCAAACCCGGTAAGGTTTTAGGCCAGGTGGGGACCAAAAATCACCCCGGTCCCGATGAAGTCCCTAGCTACCATGTCCAGGGTTTAGGCCCGGGTGGGGGCCAGAGTCCCCGGTCCCCGGGGAGGTGAAGGGGGGAGACCCCCAGCCACCGGTCCGGTTAAGCCAAGGTTTTTGGGGCAAAAGGGTTTCCAGGGGCCCCCATTAGGCCCCGGGGGTTTTGGGGGGCCCAATACTTAAAGGGTCAGGTGAGGCCAAATTGGGGACTAGAGTCAACCCGGTCTGGGAGGCCCCGGTGGGGAAAAAAAAAAAGTACCAGGCCAAATGAGGCCCAGGGGGGAACCACCTTTTATAAGGGGAAAGCGAACTCTTCTCACTGTAGATTCCAGCTGTTTTTCTCTTTTAAAAACTCGGGCCCAATTCATAGGGCTTTCAGGATGATTTGAAAGTTAGCTAGGGCCCTTTGGTGGGGGGAAAGGGGACTTGGGGACCCCATCTTCGGCTGTCTTGCCCCCCTGACAGGGGCATTTTTTAGCCCTTTTAAAGTAAATTTTGTTTATTAAAAGTTGGATTAAATTTTTGCAAACCCAAAATCTGTAGGCTTCAAGCAACGTGAATCACCCATATCCCCACTGGCTAGAATATTTTGTTAACCGAGTTTCTAAGAAATTTTTATTATGTAGCGGTTTTTTTCCAAAACTAATTACCAAAGGAAGTAGGGGGTTTTTGTCCCTTTTTGGGCAAGAGAAATAGCCCAAAAAAAATGAGAAAAAAGAAACAGACAAAAAAACGCAAAACTTTTTTTTTCCGGGGTGAGAAAATCCCGAAAGTGTTCCTTTTTTTACCCTGCCCTGAGATAAACTACTCCCTGACTCCAGTTGTTTCAGGAGAGAAACTGGGTTTCTGATCAGTAATTCGTGTACTGCCTTGGCACTGGTTCCTCATAGCTGTGGAATGTGGCCTCAGACCAGCATCGGTGGTTTCCAGGCTGCACCTGGGGCTCTGAGCCTGCACCTTAGGGGCAGTCTGGATCCATAACCCTACAGCTTTTAATTGATAAGTACACCACTCGCATAAACTTTGCTAGAATGAAGTCAAATTGTGTGTTTTAAGATTAATTGAAATGGCAGCCTGGGTTGGCTCACGCCGTTTAGCACTGCCTTCTTCCCAGGGCAGTGGATCTGGCAGACCAGGATGGAGTCCCACTTCGGGCTCCCTGGATGAAGCCTGCCTCTCCCTCTGCTTGTGTCTCTGGTCTCTCTGCCTCTCTCTCTCTCTCTCTCTCTCGCTCTCTCTCTTCTCCCTCTCATGGGAATAAATAAATAAATAAATAATAAAATAAAAAAATGTATATTGCAGCTATATTGGTATTTGCTATATTAATAAAGTGTGTTGTTTTTACATTTTATGGTGATGGACCTAGCAAGTCTTTACATCAACAGCCATCATCCTAGTCCTACATGACTGTGTTGCGCGACAGGCAGGTTATTATTTCCTTTTTATAGATGAAATTGTGACCTCGAGACATGCTGGTTCCTTCCCGATCTTTTTTCTGTTCAGAATAACGAGCTATAAGTGAGTAATGGCAAAGTAACCCATTCCTGGATCAACACCTTTACTTTTCTCACATTTGATTTTAATATTTTTCTCAATTCTGAACTCCTTATCTATCTTTTTTTTTTTTTTTTTTACTACTCCGTTTCAAATTAACTTAGATACGTTTTCCCAGGACTTGTTCAGAAGAAACCAGTTCCCTAAGTATGAATCAGTGACCTGAAAAAGACCAGCCATACAGAAGTTCTCCTATTTTATTCAACACCCATCCGTTTCCAAAGAAGTCTATTATTTTTTTATTCGGCCTTCTATATGGTACAGAGACAGGCTCGTCCCCACCAGGTTTCACTTTGTCCCAGAGGTCTACCTGTAGTCTTTTAATGCGGATTTCTGAGGGCAAAACAAGCAAGTCCACAGTTCTCCTCTACTTCACCATCGGGACCTTGGGTTCTCTCCACAGAGCTGAACTGTTACCGAGTCATTGATCGTGTAGGTCAGTCACAGTGCAAGCATTTGCCATCCCAAAAACAAAAAGGAGAAAAAGAGTTTGGAAGTAATTGGGTCTCTACAAATGTGCGGAGGGCACAGTGAAACTGTACAATGTTTCTTAGTGCACCTTTTCTCAGAGCCACATTCTCTCCTATTTTTGGACCTGAGGGCAGGAGAGTTCTAGTGTAGGGTGAAACTAGGTAGGGGGCTACAGATTCTGGCTCACAAAGATCTAAGGATGCTGAGATGTTAAGGAAACCAGAAATAAGAATCAAACGAGACCACCTGTCCCAGGTATGGGTAGAGACGGTCTTTTTTAGGACAGTCCTCTGTGCCCAACAATGAATAACCAGACTCTTAAAAAAAAAGTATAAACCATTTAAAGTAGATGTATCACTAGTCCTTACTCTAACCAAGACATCCCAAGAATGAGAAAGCCACAAGCTCCCTGATCAGTTCTAAATGAAAAAACATGTCAGTGGAGCCCATTGTGGGAACCGCCTGGGCCCTCCCCCTCCTGAGAGCTTTCTCGGTATCCATTGCTTAATAAACTCCTGTCGCTTTACTTACTCTTGTTTGTCCACCAGATTATTCTTCGATCTGTGAGGACAAGAACCTGTCTTTTCACTACAATTCCGCCTGTGCCTCTTCTCTTACCAAAGCTCCCTGGGAAATTACTTCTTGGCTTAATCCCATCTCACTCTCCCCTGCCTCATATCCTTTGGATTCTTCACCACAAAGGCCAACGAACAAGAGATGCAGGGGGAGGTGAGAGAAAGACCCAGGTGATTGGGGAAACTAAGGCCAAGAATATAGATTAAATTACATCTTGCTTTTTTTAAAAAGATTTTGTTTATTTACTCATGGCGAGACACACACCAGAGAGAGGAGAGAGGAGAGAGAGAGAGAAATGAAGTAGAGGGGCAGAGGACAGAGACAAAGGGAGAAGAGGCTCCCTGGCGGGTGGCCCAATGTGGGACTCCATTCTTCGGACCCCTGGATCATGCCCGGAGCAAAGGCAGATGCTCACCCACTGAGCCACCCAGGATCCTACCTTTACTTTTCCTAACAAACTTGCAGTCAATAAACAAATAATGAACCCACAGAGTGGACATTCTTCAAAGAATTCTCAGATGCCTGAATGTTAATGCTTTGTAGAGGCCTGAAAGCAACATTTGTTTGCTGATAGCCAGACCTCCAGGATCCTGTAAATCTTTCAGTGTGAAAATCCTTTTGGGAAACTTCTTTTATCTCTAGAGTCCCCACGCACCCACGGCAAACTTTAAAGTTATACCAAGGCTCCTCATGATCCTGATGAAGACTCTTCAGGCCCAGGGGTCCTGTCCCCATACTTTAATTATAAACACCTTTTTGCATGGAAAATGTTCAAAGGATTCTCTCTTGACCACTGACGCCTGGCCCACAGTACATCACAGGTACATCTTGAGTTAATGGCATCGGCACATTCAGGAAACGTAAGAAGATTTTGCCTATCTTCTTGCAGACACATTCCGGAGGGGGACTTCCCATTGTTCGATCTGTCGGTTTCCCTTCTCTTCCTGGGATATATAGCTAGCTAGCTAGGTAGATGATAGAGTGATTAGATTACTGATAGATCGATCCCAGGAACATGAATGATGTTTTTAGTACAAACATATAAACATAAATCTGTTTCCACTTAATATATGTAATTATTCAATGTATTACTGATAATATAATAATTATATGTATAAACAGAATATTATTATATTTAAATATGCAAAATAAATATTTCTATATCTAATCTCTATCGTCACATATATAGATCTACCCTTTAGAGATAGAGCATAATGTTTTTAGAAATAGATGTGGTGCAGAAGAAGAGAGAGAAAATAGTTATAGCCTATAAATATGCAGAGGATCTGCTTTACAAATTCTATCCAACGACCTATCCTCACAGGCACAGGCAAACGCACACACACACATACTCAAGGAGCCTTCTGGTTTGTGGCATGATAGGAAATAACACCCTTGAGATGCTCTTTCTCAACCTTAAAGGTGCAGCCGTTTTAAAGAGACTACACAGAGCGAGCAAGCAAGCACATGAAAAAATGCTCCATGTCATTTTCATCTGGGAGATAGAAATCAAAACCAAATGATGAGATACCACCTCAACCCAGTGAGAATGGGGAAATTACCAAGAACGGGAAACGACAAATGTGGGAGAGGATGTGGAGAAAGTGGAACACTATTGCATTGTTGGTGGAATGTGAACTGGTGTGCAGCGACTCTGGAAAACAGTGTGGAGGTCCTCAAAAAGCTGGAAATGGAGCTTATACTAAAACCCATTAATTGCACTGCTGGGTATTTACCCAAAGGTACACAGATGTTGTGCAAGACTGGACACTTGGCCACCCAAGTTCAAACGGGCAATGTTTAATAGCCAACTGTGGAAGGAAGCCTTGATGTCCTTCAACAGATGACTGATAAAGAAGATGTGGTCTGGGGATCCTGGGTGGCGCAGCTGATTTTTTTGTGGCGCCTACCTGCCTTTGGGCCCAGGGCAGGATCTGGAGACCCGGGATCGAATCCCCGTTTGGCTTCGGTGCATGGAGCCTGCTTTCTCCCTCTGCCTTGTTCTCTGCCTTCCTCTGTGTGTGTGTGTAGTGTTAGTGGACTATCATAAATAAAATTTTAAAAAATTTAACAAATTAGAAAAAAGAAGATGTGGTCTATATTACAATGTATTATTATTTAGCCATCTGCAGGATGAATAAATACCATTTTCATGGACATGGAACTGGAGGGTATTATGCTGAATAAAATAACCAGTGGAGAAAGAATTATAATAGTTTCACTTTTTCTTTTATGTCGAATGGTAGGAACAGTGAAGAGGATCATAAGGGTGGGAGGGGAAACTGACAAGTGGAGAAAAATTGAGAGGAGGCAGTGTTGTCCCCCAAGATTGCTATTGAGAAAGAACCACCGAGGAGCGAACACGATTGCAACACACAGAGGGTTTATTTACAAGCTCGAGCTGGGTCCAATGTGTACCGACACAGAGTGAGCAAAGTCTTGGACCCTTGAGACTAGAGGCGTAATAGCAGGTTTTATAGGGGCCAGTGGCCCATGGGATTTCGGCAGGAAAGTTTCTCAGTCATGTCGGTCCACTCACAATGTGGACGATTGAATTACATTCACCCTATAGTTACCCATTTGAGCTGGCATATTACTTTGCTCAGGAATGCGCGCACAGTTTTGGTGGGCACAAAGCAGGGTTACATGGTTTATGAGCTGATTTCCGTTAGGGGGTCCAGCGGCTTTGCTAGGGTGGGGCAGTGCCTTAAGCAATTAAGCAGATTATGTGGGGGTCATACAGCATGGTGGCAGGTGTAGCACAAAATGGATCTGTAATGCTCTGTTTGTCAGGGTAGGGGATTTCTTGTTAAATTTCCTGGTTCTCATAGAAGATAACTATGAGAGACTCTAACTCGGGGAAACAAAGGATTGCGGAAGGGGAGGTGGGTGGGAGGAGAGTGTAATGGGGCACGGACAGTAAGGGGGCAGTGATGTGATGAACACTGGGTATTATACTACATGTTGGATAAATTGAATTAAATTAAAAATTTTTTTAAATTGAAATTTAAATTAAAAAAAAAGGTACTGGACGGCTCAGCCGTCCTCAGCAATTTCATTTATGAAATGGACCTTCATTAGATTCATAAAAAGTTACAAATGTGAATGGAAAATGGACCCTGAAACTCTTCCAGTTCAAATAATTAAGTATTCTGAGAAGCCAAATCAAAGTTCCAGAATGGAAAAATGCAAAAAAAGAGGGAGAGGCGAAAGAGAAATGAATTCACTTTTTGTGATATGTTATTAGTGATGGTCCAATAATGACAAATCTGTGATTGTCATTAAAACAAAGAGTTAATGACCGGTATGGAGACCGGATCCCTCCATTATAAAAGATAATGGAAACCGAGAAGACAGGAAACTAATGCACACTGCTTCAGGGTCACACGGGTGGCAAGGCGCAAAGCAAGACTCGATTTGGTCAGATTCTTTTATAACGCAAACACGTTAACGTCACAGCTTCAGGCTCATCTAGAATTAGAGTCACTTTAGCTCAATAAAACATTCATCCAAATTAGTCTTTCTTTGCAGATAGTTACATTTCATGAAGGCACCATAAAAGGGAATTTGAATTAGGTTCTCCATGTGTGCATCAGAATATGCTGATGAATTAATTAAACTTAAGGTATTCCCGAAAAAAACCTCAGCCGTGAGACCTTGCCTACCCTTTCACTTTCCAAGTCTTCATGCTTCTATATCTAATTGCCTATATTTTCAGAGAAGGCCAACCTTACTCAGAATAAGTTTGTCCAAGCCGAGAGAACTAAGTGCTAGGTTTAATATTTTTAAAACTCATTACAAATAGTTAAACAGAGAATTTCAAATTGGCAAACACTTGATATTTACATCTCTACTCTTCATAACTAACAGAAGGGTAATCCTGAAACCTAGATGCAGTCGTAACTTTATATGAAAGTATAAAAGCTTGAAAAGAGTAACCCAAAATTGTCTATTTCCATGCTATCTATAACTAGTTATGTTCGGGATCCATGGGTGGCGCAGCGGTTTGGCGCCTGCCTTTCGGCCAAGGGGCGCGGATCCTGGAGACCCGAGATCGATCCCACGTCGGGCTCCGGTGCATGGTGCTGCTTCCTCCTCTGCCTGGTCTTGCCTCTCTCTCTCTCTCTGTGACTATCATTAAATAAATAAAAATTTAAAAAAAATAAATAAATAAACTAGTTATGGTTCAATGGTGTCTTGTCTTGATGCAACAATCTCTAGGAAGACATTCTTCAGACCTAAGCTCTACCACCAATAAGCGTGTGACCTTGGACAAATCCAATCCCCAGAACTCTCAGTTTTTTCCTGTGCTTAGAGGAGAGGACCAGAGTGATGATCCCTCAGTTCCCTCTCTGACTGAAATGCTGCTGTGGGGTCCTAATCACTCTATACTGAGCACAAAAAGACAGGGGGATCTTATATATACTCATAATGCTAAACTATATAAACTAATCTGAGCATAGATACATGAGTATTTTTTAGGGTTCTTCCTATGGCGATAGAAAATCCCAAATCTATATCCCTTTCTATCACATGCGGTGGGTATATGGGTCCTAAGCCACTAGAAATAATAAATATGTGTGTCAGGAACAGCCATCTGCCCTCTTGCTCACTGCTTTTCCAAGCAACGCCCATCAAAGAACTCCATTATTATTTCTGAGGGTACCGGTAACAGTAAGAATCCTAAACTGCCCTTCCTTTAACCTAAAAAAAAATTAAAAAGTTGGGTGGCCATATTAAACAAGCTCTCCAGGTTACTTCGCTTGCACACTAAATTTGAGAACCACTGGCTAGGCACCAAAGGAGAAGTGATTTACCTTAAAATAGCAATATTTGAATCCCATGTCCTTTCCATTTCAGATCATAATAAATAAAGAATGAAACCAGTGAGTGAGAGGGAAAAGGAGGCAAAGATAGGGATGGGGACAGAATACAAGTGCCAGCAAAAATGTATTTACATAAAGTTTGTCTTTCAAAAATTTAGGAACAGACAAGAGACTCCATACCTCATGGAAATATGTTAAAGGCACACAGGTGTCAACAGAAAAGAAGCTCCTGTAGCCAGAGAGGAGGAGAACAATTAAGCAACAAAATAAGTAGTGCTGGATTATAACCCAAAGCATAAATAAATATCGATTGGAATCTATACTAATATTAAAAATTGTAAAGAATGAAAGAGGGTGGCTCTGGGTGGCACAGTCAGTTAAGCTTCTCCTTAGGCTCAGATCATGTATCAGGTCACAAGGAAGCTCCTTGTTCAGCAGGGAACTGCTTCCTCCCTCTCCCTCTGCCCTCTAGCTCATGCTTTTTCTCTTCCTCTCTCTCTCAAATAAATAAATAACATCATGTGGAAAAAGAAACAAAAAACAAACAAACACAGAGAAGAAAGTGAAATCTCCATGTAGAAGAATTTCAAACAATTTGTGCAGGACATTCCACCTCAAGTGGATGAGCATAGCTCATCCACTCTTATGTGTGGAATACACCATAGTTAAATTCCTTCTAACAAAATATGTTATGAATAAAGTTTAAAATAAATAATAATAATAATAATTAATAATCACTTTATTATGGAGGAAGTGACAATCACTACCTCTCCAGCAAGTTGATCAGAATCGGATACCAATGAATGATAAATCATGGTTGCTAGTATTTTCCTTTATATGATATAATAAAAGATTGGCAGGTATATCTCTGTATATAATCCTCAATCACTGTTCAATCACTGAGATAACGGACAGCAGGACATGTCCAACTGAGGGAGATTTTACAAAATATCCCTACTTCTCAAGGTGTTACAAACAACAAGGAAAGGCTGAAAAATTGTCACTATCTGAGGAGCCTAGAAAACATGAGGAACAAGTGTAATGTGAGTGTGGGAAGGGCACTTGAGCAAATACTAAGGGGGGGGGAAAAAAATTGAATAAAGTATGTATGGTCTTTGGTTAATGCAAACATATTTTATATTGATTCTTTAGCTAATATTTGTACCGTACTAATATAAGTATCGATAATTGGTGACATCGAGACCGGGACGAGGGCATGACGAATTCTCTGTACTGTCTCTCAATTTCCCTGTAAATCTTTGGGGTTTTTTTCTATAAAATAAGATTTATTTTGAAAAATTTGACTTAAATGAATCAGGCTCCAAGTGTGAAGACACTTTAAGAATAGTTTAATTATTTTTTGCCTTTTCTTTAAACAGTGCCTTCGATGGGAACAAAGTAAGAATTTTATATCAGAAGGAAAGAAAAACATCTTAGGAACACGTATAAATGCCTCCTCAAACTGGAAAAGCAGGAAAGGATAATAAATAGCAAAAAATCAGATAAAATACTTCTTTTTATTAGACACCATATGCAAGTGCATTTTAAAATTAGCAATGCCTAACATTTATTTCCTTGACATTTGTCTTCCAAAGACAAGTTCACAGTGCTTCAGTGTCAGTTAAAAAATGATTCGTGTGATATTTTTATTTAAACCAGATTTACTGGAAATTCCTGCCCAGATACTTCTTTATTTTGATTTTATTCAGTTCCTTCCTATTCCACTGAGCCTTTTAGTTGGAGCTTTTAACTATAGCAAATGCTTTAAGAAGGCCCATTTTTAAGTTGTCTATTTATAATACCCTCCTAATGGAAATCACGTATCGCCCCCCCATTTTCCTTCACTCAGATATTGGCACACGGTAGGCCCCTGATAAAAATACTGAATGAAGTGAATGTGATAAAATGCTTTTTGTCATTTCATTCAGCAATTTCATTCTTATCTGGTCCATTTCATGTTCTAATGTTTATCTAACACTCAACTCAAGAAGGTTAGGGATTCCAGTAATTTATTAAAGTTTTTGGTGCATATACTATGTTCAAGGTTGCTAGGATACCAAGTTAACCAGACACAGATGCTGTGCTATACTCCCTCCAGGGCCATTGCTAGTGGGAGAGACGATACTAACCAAAAAAGTGACAGAAAGACAACTAGACAAGATTATAGTTGCAATACACGGTAATTATTTACAGCTTACTACAAAGTAAAAATAAACCATATATATGAAGGCTTACGTCTAATGGGGCATCAGAGATGTAACCACGAAGAAGCAACATTATTTAAGACAATAGAGATAGGAGAAGGTAAGTTGGTGGAAGGAGAATATTATGAGGAAAAGGAAGGTTTTCTGCCCTCTGAATTGTAGGGCTCTG
>NW_024570858.1:0-18698 GCF_018345385.1 Vulpes lagopus | reverse complement strand
AATTTGGAACGCTTCACGAATTTGCGTGTCATCTTCGCAGGGGCCATGGCTAATCCTTCTCTGTATCGTTTCCAATTTTAGTAATATGGTTCTGCCGAAGCGAGCACACAACTTTGACTTATTACATACAATATGAATCCCACCAAATAGATACTTTTGAAAGATGAGATTAATAAACTAAGCATGCTCTCTACTTTGATAAACAGGATCATGATGTGTAAATTATCTCAATTAACTGTAATAATTATCCCCTCTTTATAGACCAAGTGGGCTTTAGCCAGTTACACACAAGATGTGTATAATGAGTATAAATAACTTAGAGTCACAAAGACAGTGTTTTGGTGCCTCTCCTAAGGCTAGTCTGTCTTTTTTCAAGACTCTGGGGGGGGGTGGTTGCATTCATTCAAGCAATATTGATGAGGAGCCATGAAGTCCAGGCAACATGATGGGCTAGTGATTAAAGAGTCAAACCGGGTGTTTCCTTCTGCAATTCACAGTTCATTGAAAGAGAATGTGTAAATACCTAGTTGTAAATCAACTTACGAAGGGTAACCAGTAGAGCTCTTTTTTTTTTCTTTAATTACTTTTTTATTGTGTTTAATTTACCACATACAGAAAAACACCCAGTGCTCATCCCGTCGAAGTGTCCACCTCAGTGCCCGTCACCCATTCCCCTCCAACACACCCCCCCTCCTCCCCCTTCCACCACCCCTAGTTCGTTTCCCCCGAGTTAGGAGTCTTTATGTTCTGTCTCCCTTCCTGATATTTCCCAACATTTCTTTTCCCTTCCTTTATATTCCCTTTCACTATTATTCATATTCCCCAAATGAATGAGAACATACACTGTTTGTCCTTCTCCGATTGACTTATTTCACTCAGCATAATACCCTCCAGTTCCATCCACGTTGAAGCAAATGGTGGGTATTTGTCGTTTCTAATTGCTGAGTAATATTCCATTGTATACATAAACCACATCTTCTTTATCCATTCATCTTTCGATGGACAACCGAGGCTCCTTCCACAGTTTGGCTATTGTGGCCATTGCTGATAGAAACATCGGGGTGCAGGTGTCCCGACGTTTCATTGCATCTGAATCTTTGGGGTAAATCCCCAACAGTGCAATTGCTGGGTCGTAGGGCAGGTCTATTTTTAACTCTTTGAGGAACCTCCACACAGTTTTCCAGAGTGGCTGCACCAGTTCACATTCCCACCAACAGTGTAAGAGGGTTCCCTTTTCTCCGCATCCTCTCCAACATTTGTTGTTTCCTGCCTTGTTAATTTTCCCCATTCTCACTGGTGTGAGGTGGTATCTCATTGTGGTTTTGATTTGTATTTCCCTGATGGCAAGTGATGCAGAGCATTTTCTCATGTGCATGTTGGCCATGTCCATGTCTTCCTCTGTGAGATTTCTCTTCATGTCTTTTGCCCATTTCATGATTGGATTGTTTGTTTCTTTGGTGTTGAGTTTAATAAGTTCTTTATAGATTTTGGAAACTAGCCCTTTATCTGATATGTCATTTGCAAATATCTTCTCCCATTCTGTAGGTTGTCTTTTAGTTTTGTTGACTGTATCCTTTGCTGTGCAAAAGCTTCTTATCTTGATGAAGTCCCAATAGTTCATTTTTGCTTTTGTTTCTTTTGCCTTCGTGGATGTATCTTGCAAGAAGTTACTGTGGCCAAGTTCAAAAAGGGTGTTGCCTGTGTTCTCCTCTAGGATTTTGATGGAATCTTGTCTCACATTTAGATCTCTCATCCATTTTGAGTTTATCTTTGTGTATGGTGAAAGAGAGTGGTCCAGTTTCATTCTTCTGCATGTGGATGTCCAATTTTCCCAGCACCATTTATTGAAGAGACTGTCTTTCTTCCAATGGATAGTCTTTCCTCCTTTATCGAATATTAGATGGCCGTACATTTCAGGGTCCACTTCTGGGTTCTCTATTCTGTTCCATTGATCTATGTGTCTGTTTTTGTGCCAGTACCACACTGTCTTGATGACCACAGCTTTGTAATACAACCTGAAATCTGGCATTGTGATGCCCCCAGCTAAGGTTTTCTTTTTTAAAATTCCCCTGGCTATTCGGGGTCTTTTCTGATTCCACACAAATCTTAAAATAATTTGTTCTAACTCTCTGAAGAAAGTCCATGGTATTTTGATAGGGATTGCATTAAACGTATAAATTGCCCTGGGTAACATTGACATTTTTACAATATTAATTCTGCCAATCCATGAGCATGGAATATTTTTCCATCTCTTTGTGTCTTCCTCAATTTCTTTCAGAAGTGTTCTATAGTTTTTAGGGTATAGATCTTTTACCTCTTTGGTTAGGTTTATTCCTAGGTATCTTATGCTTTTGGGTGCAATTGTAAATGGGATTGACTCCTTAATTTCTCTTTCTTCAGTCTCATTGTTAGTGTATAGAAATGCCATTGATTTCTGGGCATTGATTTTGTATCCTGCCACGCTACCAAATTGCTGTATGAGTTCTAGCAATCTGGGGGTGGAGGCTTTTGGGTTTTCTATGTAGAGTATCATGTCATCGGCGAAGAGGGAGAGTTTGACTTCTTCTTTGCCAATTTGAATGCCTTTAATGTCTTTTTGTTGTCTGATTGCTGAGGCGAGGACTTCCAGAACTATGTTGAACAGCAGTGGTGAGAGTGGACATCCCTGTCTTGTTCCTGATCTTAGGGGAAAGGCTCCCAGTGCTTCCCCATTGAGAATGATATTTGCTGTGGGCTTTTCGTAGATGGCTTTTAAGATGTCGAGGAAAGTTCCCTCTATCCCAACACTCTGAAGGGTTTTGATCAGGAATGGATGCTGTATTTTGTCAAATGCTTTCTCTGCATCTAATGAGAGTATCATATGGTTCTTGGTTTTTCTCTTGCTGATATGATGAATCACATTGATGGTTTTACGAGTGTTGAACCAGCCTTGTGTCCCAGGGATAAATCCTACTTGGTCATGGTGAATAATTTTCTTAATGTGTTGTTGGATCCTATTGGCTAGTATCTTGTTGAGAATTTTTGCATCCATGTTCATCAGGGATATTGGTCTGTAATTCTCCTTTTTGGTGGGGTCTTTGTCTGGTTTCGGAATTAAGGTGATGCTGGCCTCATAGAACGAATTTGGAAGTACTCCATCTCTTTCTATCTTTCCAAACAGCTTTAGTAGAATAGGTATGATTTCTTCTTTAAACGTTTGATAGAATTCCCCTGGGAAGCCATCTGGCCCTGGACTCTTGTGTCTTGGGAGGTTTTTGATGACTGCTTCAATTTCCTCCCTGGTTATTGGCCTGTTCAGGTTTTCTATTTCTTCCTGCTCCAGTTTTGGTAGTTTGTGGCTTTCCAGGAATGCGTCCATTTCTTCTAGATTTCCTAATTTATTGGCGTACAGCTGTTCATAATATGTTTTTAAAATCGTTTGTATTTCCTTGGTGTTGGTAGTGATGTCCCCTTTCTCATTCATGATTTTATTAATTTGAGTCTTCTCTCTCTTCTTTTTAATAAGGTTGGCTAATGGTTTATCTATCTTATTAATTCTTTCAAAGAACCAACTCCTGGTTCTGTTGATCTGTTCCACAGTTCTTTTGGTCTCGATATCATTGAGTTCTGCTCGAATTTTAATTAACTCTCTTCTTCTGCTGGGGGTGGGGTCTATTTGTTGCTTTTTCTCTAGTTCCTTTATGTGTAAGGTGAGCTTTTGAATTTGAGATCTTTCCAGTTTTTGAATGTATGCTTGTATTGCGATGTATTTCCCCCTCAGGACTGCTTTTGCTGCATCCCAAAGATTTTGAACGGTTGTATCTTCATTTTCATTAGTTTCCATGAATCTTTTTAATTCTTCCTTAATTTCCTGGTTGACCTTTTCATCTTTTAGCAGGATGGTCCTTAACCTCCACGTGTTTGTGGTCCTTCCATATTTCTTGTTGTGATTAAGTTCTAATTTCAAGGCATTATGGTCTGAGAATATACAGGGGACTATCCCGATCTTTTGGTATCGGTTCAGACCCGATTTGTGACCCAGTATGTGGTCTATTCTGGAGAAAGTTCCATGTGCACTTGAGAAGAATGTGTATTCAGTTGAGTTTGGATGTAAAGTTCTGTAGATATCTGTGAAATCCATCTGGTCCAGTGTATCATTTAAAGCTCTCGTTTCTTTGGAGATGTTGTGCTTAGAAGACCTATCCAGGGTAGAAAGAGCTAGATTGAAGTCACCAAGTATAAGTGTATTATTATCAAGGTATTTCTTGAGTTTGGTTATTAATTGGTTTAAATATTTGGCAGCTCCCACATTCGGGGCATATATATTGAGGAGTGTTAAGTCCTCTTGTTGGATAGATCCTTTGAGTATGAGATAGTGTCCCTCTTCATCTCTCACTATAGTCTTCGGGTAAATTTTAATTTATCTGATATAAGGATGGCAACCCCTGCTTTCTTTTGAGGACCATTTGAATGGTAAATGGTTCTCCAACCTTTTATTTTCAGGTTGTAGGTGTCCTTCTGTCTAAAATGAGTCTCTTGTAGACAGCAAATAGATGGGTCCTGCTTTTTTATCCAGTCTGAAACCCTGCGCCTTTTGATGGGGTCATTAAGCCCGTTCACATTCAGAGTTACTATTGATAGATATGAGTTTAGTGTCATCATATCTATTCAGTCCTTGTTTTTGTGGATTGTTCCACTGAACTTCTTCTTAAAGGGGAATTTTAAGAGTCCCCCTTAAAATTTCTTGCAGAGCTGGTTTGGAGGTTACATATTCTTTCAGTTCCTGCCTGTCTTGGAAGCTCTTTATCTCTCCTTCCATTTTGAATGAAAGCCTTGCGGGGTAAAGTATTCTTGGTTGCATGTTCTTTTCATTTAGGACCCTGAATATATCCTGCCAGCCCTTTCTGGCCTGCCAGGTCTCTGTGGAGAGGTCTGCTGTTACCCTAATATTCCTCCCCATAAAAGTCAGGGACTTTTTTTCTCTTGCTGCTTTAAGGATCTTCTCCTTATCTTTGGAATTTGCAAGCTTCACTATTAAATGTCGAGGTGTTGAACGGTTTTTGTTGATTTTAGGGGGGGATCTCTCTATTTCCTGGATCTGAATGCCTGTTTCCCTTCCCAGATTCGGAAAGTTTTCAGCTAGGATTTGTTCAAATACATATTCTGGCCCTCTGTCCCTTTCCGCGCCCTCGGGAACCCCAATTAAACGTAGGTTTTTCTTCCTCAGGCTATCATTTATTTCCCTTAATCTATCCTCATGGTCTTTTAATTGCCTGTCTCTTTTTTCCTCAGTTTCCCTCTTTGCCATCAACTTGTCTTCTATGTCACTCACTCGTTCTTCCACCTCGTCAAGCCTCGTCGTTAGGACTTCTAGCTTGGATTGCATCTCATTTAATTGATTTTTAATTTCTGCCTGATTAGATCTAAATTCTGCAGTCATGAAGTCTCTTGAGTCCTTTATGGTTTTTTCTAGAGCCACCAGTAGCTGTAAAATAGTGCTTCTGAATTGGCTTTCTGACATTGAATTGTAATCCATATTTTGTAACTCTGTGGGAGAGTGGGCTGTTTCTGATTCTTTTTTTGAGGGGTTTTCCTTCTAGTCATTTTGCTCAGTGCAGAGTGGCCAAAAACAAGTTGTATTGGGAAAAGGAGAAAAAGAGAGAGAAGGAAAGAAAAGAGAAAAAGAAAAAAGAGAAAGAAGAAAAAAATAGGGGAAAAAGAGAAGAAAAAGAAAGAAAAAGAAAGAAAGGAGAAAAAAGAAAAAAGGGGGGGGTGGGGGAAGCAATCAGAAATCAAGAAGAAAGAGAGAAAAAAAAAGCACAAAACAAAACAAAAAAAAAAAAAAACAAAAACAAAAACAAAAAAAACAAAAAACAAAAAAAAACCACGGGGGAGTATCTTCCGATTCTGTGTAGTTTAAGTCCCTTGACTTCCCTTGGAACTGGTCCGTCTCGCTGGTCTTCTGGGGGAGGGGCCTGCTGTGCTGATTCTCAGGTGTTAGCACTTGGGGGAGCTGCTCTGCCCCTGCCTGGTGCAGGGCTCGGTGGGGGTTGTTCACCCCGTGAGGCCCCGGGAGGAAGCCACAGTGGCGGGGGCAGCTCTGGGACCCTGGATCCAGCCCCCGCAGTAGCTCCGGGGCTCTCCTTCTGCAGGGCCTGGGGGCTCCGGGGCGGGGGCCGCTGATCTGCTCAGTTCCAGGCAGGAGCGTCCTTGCTGTCCTGGGCCCTCCCGGCCTCTGCCTGTCCCGGGGGAGGCCGGATCCTGGGCTGTGTCCCGGCGCCCTGTGCTCCGGGGCCTGCGCTGTTGGATTCGCGCTCCCGGCGGTGCAGCCCCCTCCGCGGAGCCGCCGCCCGAGCCTCTCCGAGCTGTTCCCGGAGCCGCGCAGCCCCCTCCGCGCGGAGCTTCTTCCTCTGCGCGAGCCGCCGCCGCTGAGCTGTTCCCGGAGCCGCGCAGCCCCCCTCCGCGGAGCCGCCGCCCGAGCCCCTCCGAGCTGTTCCCGGAGCCGCGCAGCCCCCTCCGCGCGGAGCTTCTTCCTCCGCCCGAGCCGCCGCCGCTGAGCTGTTCCCGGAGCCCCGCAGCCCCCTCCGCGGAGCCGCCGCCCGAGCCCCTCCGAGCTGCTCCGGGTCCCGCCGAGCGCTGCAGCCCTTAGGGAGCTCGGCGCACTCTCCGGGGCGCAGTTCCTCTGTTACTGTCCCAGGGAGCCCGAGGGCGTCCCCGCCTTTCTGGGGATCCTGCTCCAATTCCCCGGGGAGCCCCTTTCCGCGGGGAAGGTCGGTGGCAGCTCCTGCTCCTCCGGGACGGGGCTCTCCTGTCCTGGGACACTCGCCCCGGCCTCAGCCCGGCTCCTCGCGGGGCCCCTCCCCCTTGGAGGCCTTTTGTTTCTTTATTTCTTTTTTCCCCGTCTTCCTACCTTGATAGAAGCGCGAACTCTTCTCACTGTAGCGTTCCAGCTGGTCTCTCTTTAAATCTCAGGCCGAATTCGTAGGTTTTCAGGATGATTGGATGGTTTTCTAGGTAATTTGCTGAGGACAGGTGACCTGGAGACCCTACTCCTCCGCCATCTTGCCCCTCCCCCCACAGTAGAGCTCTTAAAGGATCACAGAGAAGGGGGGACAACTAGTTGAAATTGCCAAGTAGACTTCAGATAGGGTTGGCCTCTGACTTCAAAACAGGAAGAGGAGAAGGCTCTTGCCAAGCAGAGAAAGAGGCACAGAAATGTGAAGCCAAGAAGGAAGGTGTGGCTTTTAGAACTAGGAGAGTTAGTACAAGTTGATCTTCAGCCAGTAACATATAAATGGTTATTTGCTACTATGCAAATATGAAAATCCTATGGCCCCAATCCAGTTTTGTTATAGGTATTTATTATAGCTATAACTTTATTGGTGCTCCTCCATTTCCTACAAAGTTGTACTTTCTGAAAAGGAGGTTACCTATGAGACAAAGAGACATAGAAGTAGTTTAGGATCAGAAGAGGAAGGGTAGGCTTTCCTTGGACTTCCTCTCCATAAAACACTTTCTCCTCTAAAAATCTTCTATCAATCCTTCATCTCCTTCTAGCTCTGGCCCTAGTTCCTTTTTATCAGCCAATCTTCTAGAAAGGGTAGCTGAATCTCACTCAATATTGTACTCCCCCTACCTCAGTTACCATTTACTCATCAACACAAGTAATCCAGATTCCACCCTTCACTGTATCACTCAAACTGCTAGGACTAACGGTGTCCTGCCCATTCTATTTAGTACTTATCAGACTTTATCTCATAAGGGAAGCTGACACCACTGGCCACTCCTCTTCTGGGACCAGTCCCAGTGTCTCTGGTTCACCTACCTCTCCAACTCCACCTCAGACCTCGTAGTTGGCTCCTCATTTTCTCCTTGGCCCTGATATGCTCCTAATTCTCTTGTTGGGTTCTTTTCTCCTTCATCATAGTTTTCCTGAGTCATCTCATTTATTGGCTTCAGTACTATCTACTTGATGATGGGTCCCAAATCTATACTTTTTAGGCCAATCCACTCCAGAAGCCTGTATCCAAAATGCTTTTAAAAGATTTTATTTATTTATTCAAGAGAGACACACAGAGAGAGGCAGAAACATAGGCAGAGGGAGAAGCAGGCTCCATGCAGGGAGCCCGATGTGGGACTTGATCCAGGTCCCCAGGATCATGCCCTGAGCTAAATAAAGGCAGACGCTCAACCACTGAGCTACCCAGGTGCCCCCCCCCACATCCAAATTTTTAACTATCTATGGAAATCACCTGTGTATTTTCAAAACCTCTCAAATTTAAAATGCTCCAAACTGAACTATTTATCCTCCATCATTTGCAGTTAAACATAGTAAGATGAAGCCTTTTCCTGCATGCAAACCTTTTAAATGTTTAGAAAAAAAAGCACTCTGTCATCAGTAAATCTTTATTACCAAGTAACTGTAGTGCTATTTATCCAGAAGTCAAATTTACAGTTATTACAAACAGAAAGAAATGATCAAACAATGAATACTGAGGGGGAAAAAAAGTTATTGTAAAGTCCATTACCATAATTTCAAAGAAAAATCAGCTACTTTTTACCAAGGTACTTCATTATTATGTGTAAAACATAAGGTAATATTTATGTAATGATACATATTTACCTTACAGTGATTTCAGCAAGAAACTAGTATTAGCTTTTAAAGATAAAATATTGTCAAGTGCCACTGAGCTACTTTATCCACACATACAGAAAAATACAAACTCTGTATCTACAAAATGAAAATATCTATATGCATTTATTAATCATGAGTGTAGAATTTCATATTTCAATAACAACTGACCCTTGAATAATGCAGCGCTTAGGGGCACTCACCCTTTGCATAATTGAAAATCCATGTATAACTTTTGATTCTCCCAAAACTTAATTACTAATAGCCCGCTGGACTGGAAGGCTTACTGATAACATACAGTTGATCAACACACATTTTGTATGTTATATGAATTATATACTATATTCTTGCAATAAGTAAGCTAGAGAAAAGAAAATGTTATTAAAAAACCATAAGAAGATGAAATATATTTTACAGTCATGTACTGTATTTATCCAAAACAAATCCATGGGTAAGCAGACTCGCGCAGTTCAAACAGGTATTGATCCAGAGTCAACAATACTTAGGATTCCTGATCAACCTATACAAGGGCTGATTCCTAAGAGACAATATTCAGGATAAAGCATATAAAGCCAACTATTACAAAACTAACCACTTCTAAATATTTTTTAAACATTAATTCCTCATCAATAAAAAAATGTAAGCACACATGTACCTATACGCTATACGCAAATAGGGCCTTCCTAAAATACTACATATAAAACCCACAAAAATATATGCTTTTTAAAAGGTTGAAATTAAAAATTAGAAATTCTAGTTTCTTCCAATGGCTCAATGGATTATACAACCCCAGCAGACATTCCTCTTTGCACTCCACTGGTATAAGCAACTCTTACCTCCCACGTGTCTCCCAATGCTTTCAGCTGTACACATTTCTCAAAGCTGTGTGTACTTACGTAGAGTCTTAGCTGTTATTACCAAAGATAGCTTAAACTCACCTTCCCTCTGAAACCCATCAACATTGCTGGCCCCAGTGAACCATTACTTAAACCCTCTCACATTCCTTCTTTCCCAAAGGCTATTTCCCACAACTTATTTAAGAGCTGATTTTTTTTTTAAATTCAAAATCCCAGTAGCTAAAAAAAAACTTAAGGATGATATAAAAGTGAATGGCAATGTTATTTCCTCTCTGAAACACCTTAGAATAATGTGAGTGTTGCCTTAGAACACTCTGCCTTTGGAGGTTTTTTCTTCTATTTACAGTGTACTTTGGCTTTGCAAGAGCAGCTGATTAAATGGAAAGTTGCTCATCCAAAAGATGCAGCTTAGAGAAAAAAAGGATCGACAACCTCAATAATGAAAATATAAAATACCGATAAACCCCGATGTGAAAAAAAGCAAACTCGGACCCAAATCAAAAAATAAAATTATAATTTCTGTTCTATTTAAATTAATTCAGGACACATTTTACCAATTAAAAAATGACTAATTGACAGTAATAGGACGACAACACTTGTGGTCTCATCGGTACATACATTATTTTTGTAATTCTCAAAAACTGCAAAATAAAGCCTTAAGTTTCATAAAGCCAGTTGGCATCTAATATCCAGAACTTTTCAATGACAAATATTCAGTCCTTTTTTCCCTAAATTTAATATTTGACGGGCATAACTGCACTATGGGTGACATGGTACAAGGATTTTCTATCTTTACCTTAATGTGAGGTTGTTTGGTTACCAATTCCTATTTTTACTTCCCTTTCTTCACGAAAAACAGAAAAGTTTTTTTTTTCTTTTTTTTTTTTTTTTCTGGACAATCATATTGATCTATAGTATAAGGAAGAAATCTGTTCAGAATGACTTTGCTCTATTCCTCTGAGTTGGTAGTCAAAAAACATTTGTTACTCCCTGGATAGTCCTGTCCATCAGCTCAGGTGACGGTCTGCTTTAAAAAGTTAATAGCCTTAAAATCTACGATTTTTTTTTAATTAGACAAATACAAAATATCTATTCAGTGTTTCTAGTAAACTAATTCAGTATAGGAGGCTCTTTTACATTATAACCTAGTTTAATAAAATTAAGATTAAAAATTTAGTAATGTTTTTAGATGGCAATAAATCAAAGCAATTAACCTTCTCTTTTTTTTAAATATGAAGAAAGTAATTCAGGTATGGGTGATGAAAATACAGATATGTTGACTAAAATGTATCCCTGTAAGATTTTTTTTCAAGGGTATAATAAATTTGATTTTTGCCAGCAATCTTGGTTTAGTAAAATAAGCTTCTGCTATATACCTCGGAACTTTATTCTCAGTCTGGTTGCCTTCCTGATTACTAAGTCTTTCTAAATTAGAGCAAGCAATTTCTCTTTGTTTTACCTAATATTTGAAAATGGCAAAAAAAAATCCCCTGGGTCACTGAAAATTATCCTTTCATTCCAGCCGCCTGTTTCAAGTCAGTCAAAACATTCCAGACTTCAAAAGGAGGCTCTGCCTTCTTAGGCCATTTTGGTGTCCCTCTATGGTTGGCCTAGGAGGGATCGGTTATTTGGATAAATTAATTTCTGGAGCCTGCTGGCCTTCTAGAAGACCTCAATGTCTGACTGCAAATTAGTTCTACTGAACATGAAGAAATCCTGGACAGGCTAGAAGAAATAAATGGTGATAAAATCTAATACTACAATGTTTGTAATGTGATTTTATTCTGCTATGTAGCTTGTAAGCATAGTTTAATGTTGAATTAATATTTTAGATTTTTTTTTTTTTTAAAAGAAGGGCCATGAAAGCAGAAAATCAGATCAGTCTCCAAGTCGCAGCGAAAAAGGCTAAAAGCCAACTTTAAAATAAAACAGGAATCTTTTATGAGAACAAACAAAAACGTCCCCGTCTTCCACAAAATCAACTATATATTTACATTACAAATACAAACCCCAAAGTCGGCCACCCCCTCCTCTGAGACAGGAAGTCACGCAGTTGAATTATGCTTTAGCCGGGGCTGTGAATAAACTGTCAGGCAGCCCCTGAGTATGCCTCGTCCAAGTGCCTGAGGAGAGCTTATCCTGAAGGAAGAGAAGTCTCTGAGCCAAAACTAACAAACAGGGCCCCTCAAGCGGAACAATGGTCCAGAAAACTCAGCAAAAAGAAAATAAACTTCATTTGCAGTTTGTTTTTTTACTGTTAAGAGCTTAGCTACAACTCTATCAAGATTTTTAAGAAGGTAAGAAATTCCACACATAAGGCATTCTCACAGCTGCTTGAGAGTTTATAGTGCAAATGTATCATCTTGTCTTGCCAGGTCTAATCCACTTTTAGGAGATATGTATCTTTTCTTTCCAAAGTAAACAGAACCACACCTCTGAGAAAGAGATGAAGAACACTTCCTCTCCCCACCTCCCCCACCCCCCCACCCCCCCCCCCCCACCCCCCCCCACCCCCACCCCCCCCCCCGGGGCCAGAGTTCAGCTTGAGTGAGCTGAATCTAGCTCCTAGTCAATTTGTGCTAATGCTATCAAAGAGGTAAATGAAGATTAGAAATCAAGACTGAAGCTGGGGACATTTTTAGATCCAAAAGTATGTGCACATAAAATAAAAGAACCTAAAGTATAATATCCTCAAGAAATTCTTTAAAAATTTGTTAAAAATGCATGCCATTGGAAATTTAACAACTGCAGTTCATTGTCTTTGTTAGTTAGTTGCAAATATATTCTAGTTTCCAAGATTCCATGAATCTCAACATGTAATTAAATTTGCAAAAGTTTTAAGAAAATATTTATCACAAGATGGGACATAGATTAACTATTCCCCTTGTCCTATAGGTGGAACCTCTCTTTAAAAAAAGAAATATTTTTTTCTAACCCAATTAAGCCAGCATTACTTGGAGTTGAATCAAAGAGAATATATGTTATGTATATATACTATAATTAATAATAGATGGAAACAGCATTAACAAAAAATTTGAGAAAAAATACATAAAAATTGCTAAAACTGATGCTTTCCATTATATCCAAAGTGTGCTCAATATCACGCTCACATTTCAGTAACATGAATTAAGACTAATAAGATGATATATTTGTGAGTTTTATTCTAATGTAACTGAAAATACTACAGACTAATATTTTTTTCAAAATTTGGAACTACTCATGAGAAGTGATTTATATAAATGTCAAAAAACAAGAGAAATAAAAAATACTTAAAGGTAAAATAAAGATACATCTATAGATTCCCTATAGAGATTTATAAAAAAATTTAGGATGCATGGAAAAGCAGCATCTATTACCTAGAGAAATCACTGTAGAATTCTTTTTTTTTGTAAAACTTCAGGTGGGGGAAATAGGGTTCAACATATCTTTTTAAATGATCAAAATCTACACATACTTATTTTTCTGCCAAAGTGCAAAAAGAGTTAGATGAATTACTTTGTATTTTCTGAACATTTCACAAATAAGCCCGGGTTTATGTTTCTCTCTCAAGGCTGCACATATTATCAAAGGTTCTTCTTTTTTCAACAATAGTTAGCTACATTTCCCATTTTAAGATCAAATTTATAACTATTGATCGAAACTTCTGTTAAAAAGAGAGAATAAGAAGAGAAGGGGGGAGAAAGGAAAGAAAAAAACAGATTATTACTTCAAGTGAATATATAACAAGCTAATGTTGGACCCTGGCTCCGGGTCCCAACGGTCCGGTGGACCCCCCAGAGACTCAGACCCCAGACAGGCAGATGAAACAAGCAAGAGGGTTTATTGGACGTTTGCGCAAACGGGCTCTCCGAGGTGGCAGAGCCCCGATTAGCAATTACGGGCATCTTTTAAAGGCAAAAAAAACGCGGGAGAGCATAGCTTCGGGTTATGACATCATTGATTTCTTTGAAGGTCAGCACGACCATGTTCAGGGACTTTCCCAGTCAGGGCGAGGGGAGATAGTTTCTTTTTTTTTTCTCGCAAAAACAGAATGTTTTTGTTTCTTGAATTCTTATCCCGGAAAAACAGAATGTTTTTGTTACTTGAATTCATGGGAGGCGCCTGGATGACTGCCTCAGGGTTAGGCCTTGTCCCACTTGCAGGTGGGGGGGGGGGGGGTTCTTCATTCCCTCCTCTTTGTTTGGACTGATTTTTAAAAATTAAAATCTTAGGAACTTTTATTTCTTCGTTAGAAGGGCCCCCGATATTGTTGAGTTAGTTTCCAGAGCTTGGGTGATGGACAATCTGTCTCGGATGAAATGGGCAGCCAGTTGAGGATGCAGGGGCCGAAAGTTAGCAGCAGGAGCAGGATAACTAGAGGGCCCCTAATTAAGGGTTTTCCATTTGTTAAACGCCGGGTGGAGTATAGTTAGCCTTGCAGTGATGTAATCCCAGGAGGAGGAGGGCCTCCATTTCCCGTGTCTCCCGTAGTCTCGCACCCCCAATTTTTACAATAGAAGTATTCCCCCCCTCCACAGGTGGGATTTAGCCTGCGATTCTGTGGTACCCCGGGGCAGACATAAAAGGGAAGAGTGCTGAGCAAAGGCCCTTCTGTCAGGCGTGCCACATCCTCCCCATGGGTCTAATCCCAGTCGCCCCAGGGGGGTTTCTTCTGGTCGGGGGCCCTAGAGGTGTCGAAGTATCCCCCTAGGTCCCATGGGCTGGGGGCCCTATTGTTAGTTTACATAGGTCAGGATATAGATTAGGCCACCAGGTTCCCACGGGGGCGGTCTTAGTTGTGGACCCGACCTCGTCACCCCCAGCCGTTAGTACTGCCAGGTTAACTTTTGGGGGCATGAGGGTTACCCTTGGTGTGGGAGAAGAGCACTAGGAGAGGTGGAAACAACAAATTGTCACTGGACAATTTTTGAAAGTCTTATCTTGAATGGGTTTTGGGTGCGGTGGAGCTTCCATTGGGGTGCTCGCCCGATCCGTCCTGGCTGGCGTCAGCGGTGTTCGTTGATGGGGGGCGCTTTCGTGTGAGGCGTGGACCCAAGCAGTAATACCGTCTACTTTTAGGGCAGTTGGGTGGTCAGTAGTACGATGTACGGGCCCTTCCAGCGGGACTCAAGGGTCCTGGACTGATGTCTCCTGACGTTTGGGCGGAGTCACCGATCTGGAATGGATGTGGGTTGGTTGCGTCTCCGGGGGGTAGACAGCTGCAAGGGGTTTCCAGATCTGGTGCTGGATAATCTGGGAGCGCCTTTAGCCTGTCCTGTAAACCGGGAATTAGCAGAGGGTCAATAGCAGAATCTAGTAAGTCCGTTACTGGTGGGGGAGTTCCCTAGAAAATCTCATAAGGAGTTAGTCCATGACATGTGGGAGTGTTCCGGACTCGGAACAGGACCAAGGGGAGGAGTTTGGACCAGTCTGTAGTGCCAGTCTCCAATGTCAATTTAGTTGGGTCTCTTTAATTGTTCTAAATTTATTCTTTCTACCTGCCCTGAGCTCCCGGGGTCTGTATGCACAATGTAATTTTCCCAATTTATCCCCCGTAATCTGGCCACCCAAATGACTTAAACCCGGGAGACGAAGGCAGGGCCGTTATCCGACCCATTACCTTGGGCAGTCCAACCCGGGGGAAAATTTCTCTAAGATTTTCTTGACAACCAACCCGGGCAGTTTCTCGTTTGGTGGGGAAAGGGTTCTGTCCATCCAAAAAGGTATCTATAAACACTAGAAGGTACTTGTTACCAATTTACCTGCTTGATTTCGGAAGTCTACACCCCAATTTAGTTCCGGGTCTTCTCCCTTATTCTATTTCCCCAGCTTTTGAGGTGTTTGGCATTTACCTTAGCACGGGGTAACAAGCCCCGGTTACCTGTTGGACGGGGAGGGGAGGGGGGGGAAATGAAATAGGTCTGATCCTCTCTCGGGAGGAGTTTTTTTAATTTTTGGTCCGAGGTGAGTCCACCGGTAGAGGTGATTACCAGTTCTTTGGCCCTTTGCTGAGGTAGGCATTTTTTCCCTTTGGGTGTTTCCAGACCCTTTTGTTCATAATTCGCCCCTATTTGCTGGACAATACCATCGCGTCTGAGTATTCGAGAGAGAGTTCCCTGGGTCTGACACCCTGGTCTTGTAAGAGGGGGGGGCCTAGAGCAGCGGCCCGTGCTGTTTCCGGCCATCCTGCCCCTCAGCTAGGGGGTCGGCCTCGCTGATGCCCGGGACATAAATTAAAAATTAATTTTCTCGGCAGAAAAAGGAATGGAAAAGTTTTTGTATTTTTCCTTTCTTAGTTTTTTCCTGCAGGGGGCAGAGACCCCTTCTTGGGTAAATTTTCCATGAACATGGGCATTGCAAAAGCGTACCTACTATCATAAAATGTTGACCTTCTTCCTTAGCCTTTTTTAGGCCTGAGTTAGGGCTAGAGCCCCCCCTTTGGCCAAGTTCCGGGGCTTTGGGGACAGGCCCAGATGCAGTTTTTTTCCCTTTTTTTTTTTTAAACCCCCGCCCCCCCCGGCTTTGCGCTCACCTTTTTGTAGAAAGCTGCTTCCATCAGGTCCCCGGGTGCTTCACACTGGGAAAGGCTGGGCCTCAAGTCCCCCCGGTGCCATGTACCTCAGCAGGACTGGTGGCGTCATGCTTACCAGGGCAGGGACTCGGTTTCGGGGAACAAGGGGGGGGAGTTTTTAAATTCCCGGGGGGGGGCACCCTTTGGCCCCAAGGGAGGTTGTCCTGAGAATCCCATCTCAAGACCCTTTTTATTCAAAGGCAAAAATGGGCGGGGTTTTTGAGAGTTAAAACCTTTAAATGCAAAAAAAATTTGCATCTTTTAGATCAAAAAACCAAAAACCAACGTGGCTGGGGAAAGGTGCTGAGTAAGTTGTAGGGTTTCGGCACCGTGGGGTGTATGTCCTCCCCCCTTTTCATTTTTAACTTCCTGTAAATCTTGTACTTGGCCCGGGTAATCTCCTGTGGGGGGTTTTTTTTTAAACAGGAAAACAAGGATTTGTTCCAGGGGGGACTGACAAGGTTTAAAAAGCCCAATTGTAATAGTCTCTGTTTTAGTGGCCGAATGCCCCTTTTTGGCCTTTTTTTGCTCATTAAATTTTCCAGATCGATATAGGGGTGGCCGAGGATTTTTGGGTTTTTATAATTTTTGGGTGGTTTTTAAAAACAGCTAGTCCATTCCGGTTTTTTTTTTTCACCCAGGCCTAGGGTATTGGGGGCCTTTCAAAAATTTAGGGGCTGCAGGGAAGGGTTTGGAGAGTCCTTGGCCCAGGGGGTGTTCATCCTTTTGGGGGGAAGGCCAATACCTGGAGGGGTTTCCCCTTCGCCCCTTTAATGGGGCCCCTTTCCCTGATGAAATTTAGTCGGGGGCCCCTATTTTTGAAAGAAGGTTTTCCTAGGAGGGGGAAGGGGAGTCTGGGGGACCATTGGAAGGAATGTGTTACTTCCCCAGGGCTCGGGTTTTGGGAAAACCTTCCATTCAGTTTGTCCTTTGATAAAAATTTGGGGCCTCAGTTGCTCCCAAAAACCCAAAGACGTTTTCAGAGCTAAAGGGTTCTTTTGCCTCAGTTAAAACTAAATGTTGAGCTCCCGTATCGACCAAAAAGGTCACGGGGCTGGCCCTTTTTTGGAAAATTTTTTTTAAAACCCAAGGTCCTTTTCCTTGCAGAAAGGCCACGGTCTCGTTCAACCCGTGGTTTTCTTTTTTTCTCCAGGTCCTTACTCTGTCCTGCTTACTCGGCCCTGAGCCCTGTCCCTTGGGGGCCCCAGTACCCCAGTCAGTTCTTATTGCGTTTTCCTTTTTTCTCTTTTATTTCCCCGTTTTTCCCTTGCTCTTTACGGATCCCTTTTCCCCCCTTTCCTCTGGGGTCTCTCTCTCTCTTCTCCTCCTTTTTTTTTTCTTTTTTTTTTTTTCTCTTTCTTTTTCTCTCTCTCTCTCTCTCTTTCCCCTTTCCTCTCTCTCTTTCTTTTTTTTTACTTTCTCTTTTTTCTTTTTTTTCACTTTCTCTCTCTCTCTTTAAATATACAAAACGGTCCCCCCTTTTTAACTTTTCCAAAAACCCCGCACTATAGCACTACCTTTGCCAAAAAAAGGGGGGGCGACGCCCTGGCCCCCCCTGAGACCCGCTAGGGGACCCGGCGATAGGGGGACGGGGGGGGGGGCCGGGGGGGTTTCCCTAAGGGGAGGGGGTGGGGGTCGGGGAGTTCCCCAAGGGGGCGGGGGGGGGGGGGGGGGAAACCCAAAGGGGGGGAAAACAAACCTTTTTGGGGGGGGGGTTTTTTCCCTTAGGCAAGGGGGGGGGGGGTTCTTTTCCCGGGGGGCCTCCCTCCGCCCCCGGGCCCCCTTTTCCGGCCTTTAAGGTAGGAAACCCCCTGTCTCCTCCTTGGTGAGGAAGTCCCGCAGGACTTTTTTGGCAGGGATCCCAGGTTGGCTGGTGGGTCAAAAAATTTTACTCAAAAAACCCCCGGGTTTGCACCTGGGGGTCTTGGGGGAAAGTTTGGGGGTTTTGAGTTTTTCCAGTTGTAAAGGTCAGAAACAGGGGAACGGCCGTATTGCATCTGGCCGCCCACTGGTCGGGGGGAAGTGCCTGGGGGGGTCCGGGCGTTTTTCCCATCCCCCCGCGCTCTCCCCCAAAAACGGAGGCGATGGCGGGCGGGGGTTGAAGCAAAAGGGGGTCGCCTCTTCCCCAGGAAAAGTGGGGAAGGAGCTGAGGGGGCGGGGGGAAAAGGGGAGGGCAGGGAAATAAGGGGGGGGGACCAGGGAAAGGGGGGGGGGGGTCCCCGGCCCGATCCCCCCCGAAAGGGGGGGGCATTTTTTCCAGGGGGGTGGGGTTTTTAGGGGGGGGGGGGATCTTCCCAAACATGATGTACGGCACCTGATTGAGGTTTTTCCCTTGGGTCCTGGCTGAAAAACCCGGGCCCTTTAACCCGCAAATAACACCCAAAGTTTAAAAGTTCCCCCTCCCTGGGCCAAAACCCACTTTGAAATCGGGGCCCCTCCCGGGACAGAAGGGGGACCCATTTTTGTCTTCTACTTCGACCGAAAGATTTATGCCCCGGGCCCCCCCCCCCCCGACTTCTTTTCCCTGATTTTAGAGTGAGGCTTAAAGGGGTTTGGGTTTAAAGGGCTGTCCCCTTTGGGGTTAAGAAGAGGTAGCGGGGGAGGGAAAAGGGGCCAGAGAGAAAGACACCCGAACACATGCACACAGAAAGACAAGGGCCCCGCCCCGGCGGATTCAGAT
>NW_024570857.1:0-21188 GCF_018345385.1 Vulpes lagopus | reverse complement strand
GAACTGCACACTGCCTGCAGAAAGAGTTTCCAACATCTGCACCACAGGCTTGATGGCTATGTCACGCCTTGTAGGACACAGAGGGAATAGCCAGACATGGAGGCGGGTCTCCAGCTGCAGTGGAGTGGTATCTGGGTATCTCCTGGCTTAGAACACTGTGAGGATCCCAGTGCCCGGGGAACGCAGCTAGTTGAAAGCTGGATGTAGCGTGCCTTCCTTGGGTCGAGCTGAGTTCAGGGCTGGAGCCTCCCGCATTCGGACTGCCCGTAGAACGCAGGTCTCCCCAGCATCCTTATGGTATGGGGCCGGAAGAGGTTGTTGTGATTGAGCATGTGGAAGTCACAAGGATTCTCTTCAGGTGAATCTGATTCCAATGCAGACCTTGCAAACGTCCTTGTTCAATGGGAGTGGTAAATTCGGTCCCTAGCTCCCATCAAAGTGTCTTGCCGACATCTGCCTTTATAGCATACACACTTCCGAGAGTTGGGCTTATGGACTGTCCCTCCCACATCCCTGCCTTGCTGTTACACAGCGTCTAACAGGCCTAGCCCCGATGCGGTGCTGAAGAGTGTTGTGAGAGGTACGTGGAACGTTCCCGGCCCAACAAGTTAGATGCATCCAAGCTCAACCCAGCGATTTCCTAGTATTTCCTGTGTGAGCCAGGTGACTCCATCCACAGTGCCATACGAGAGAAGCTAGCTGACGGCTTGTCCAAAAGAACTTATCTTCGGAGAGTTGAGCTCACCATCAGTCCCTCACAGTTGCACACTGGCTGCAGAAAGGATTTCCAACATCTGAAACCACAAGCCGTTTGTCAGAGGCTTGTGAGACTCCAACAGTGGAATTAGCAGTACTGGAGGGTGTCTCCAGATTGCAGGGGAGTTGTATTCTAGGTACGTCCTGGGGTTAGAACAATGTTAGATTTCTCAGTGCCCGAGGAACGCAGCTAGTGAAAAGTGGGCGTGTAGACCTACTTTTTCTGCGGAGCTGAGTTTAGGGCAGGACCATCCCGCATTCGGACTGCCCATAGACGAGGTCCCACTTCCCTTAGTTAGGTGCCGGAAATAGAGGTTGTGTGAAGAGCATGTGGAAAGTGACAGGATTCTCTTCCAAGGTGTATTTGATCTCAATGCAGGACATTGCAAACGTCCTTGTTCAATGAGACAGTAGCTCGGTCCTAGCTTCGTGAACATTGTCTAGAAGGGACATCTGCCTGCAAAGCATACACACTTCTGAGAGTTGGGCTTATGGACTGTCCCTCCACAACCTGAGTGCACGTCCCAGCGCTCCTAACAGGCCTGCCCCGATCCGGCATGAAGTGTTGTTGAGAGGTAAATGGAAAGTCTCGGCCCACAAAACTAGTGCATCCAGGCTTCACCCCAGCGATTTCCTAGTATTTCTGGTGACCCGGGTCCTCCATCCAAAGTTTTCCAAAGGGGGAAAAAGGCTAATGAACGCCTTGTCCAAAAGCAACAAATTCGGAGATTTGAGCTCCCCCCCGTCCCTCACAGTTGCACACTCCCTGCAGAAAGTTTTCCCAACATTTGCACAAAGGGTTTTTCCCAAGGCTTGTGAGAGCAAGGGGGAAATAAGGGGCCTGGGGGGTTTGATCCAGCTGCGGGGGTGGTTTTGGGTTCCGGGGCTTAAAAAAACACTTTTTCGTTCCAGTGCCCGGGAACCCGTTTTTAAAAGGGTGGTTGTAGGGGGTGTTTCCTTGTGGGCCTGATTTCCCGGGGCCCAGGACCCCCCCGGCTTTTTGGACTCCCCTTTTGGTTTAGGCCCCCGAAATCCTTATTTTTAGGTGGGGAAAAAAATTTTTTGAAGAGAATGTGGGTGACAGGTTTCCTAAAGGTGTTTTGATTTTCAAGGGAGACTTGGGCAAGTCCTTTTTAAATGAAGTGTAGCTGGTTCCTAGTTCCATCAATGTTTTTGGGCAGCCCTCTCCTGCAAAGCATCACACTTCCAAAGTTGGGCTTATGGACTGTCCCTCCCACATCCTTTTTTCCCCACGTACACCGGGTCCAAAAGGGCCCACCCCCGATGCGGGGCCTGAATTGTTGTGAGAGGTAAGGGGAAAGTCCCTCCCCAAAAGGGGACTAGTGCACCCAAGCTAAAAACCCCCAGCGTTTTCCCAGTATTTCCTGTGTGAGAAAGGGTCCCCAAAACATTTTGCCATACGAGAGAAGCTAGCTAAACCGGTTTTCCAAAAAGCAACTTACTTGGAAAGTTTTGAGCTCCCCCTCAGTCCCTCACAGTTGCCCCACTGCCTGAAAGAAGGGGTTTTCCAAAATTTTGCACCCAGCCTTTTGGGTCAGAGGGCTTGGTGAGACCAATGGAATAAGCAGTTTTGGGGGGTTTTGCCCCAGCTGCGGGGATTTGGTATTCTGGTTTACCCCCGGGGTTAGAACCTGTTCGTTCTCAGTGCCCGAGGAACGGTAGTTGAAAGTTTGGGTTTTTTGGCCCTTTCTTTGGAGTTTGATTTTAGGGCGGGCCTCCCGCATTCAAATGCCCTAGAAAATGGGTCCCACACCTTAGGGAAAGGTTCCCGGGGAAGGGGGGGGTGTAAAGGCTGTGGAAGTGACGGATTCCCCCTTAAAGGTGTTTTTGGGTTTCATTGCGGACATTGCAAAGCCCTTTGTTAAAATGGAGGGGTTAGCTCGGTCCTAGTTTCCAAATTTCCAAACTGCTGCAAAGCATAACATTTCCCGGATTTTTGGGCTTATGGACGTCCCCCCTACACCCTTTGGGGCACGTCCACCCGCTCCAAAACGGCCCCTACCCCCGATTGCTGCCTAAAGTTTTTGTGAGAGGTAATGGAAAGTCCCCCCCCACAAAACTAGTGCATCCACCCTAAAAACCCAGGTTTTTCCTAGTTTTTCCCTGTGTAAAGCGGGGGGGGTGAAAAACCCAAAGTGCCAACGAGGGGAAGCTAGTTGAACCCCCCTTGCCCAAAAAGGGCCAAATTTAATTTTGGAGGGGTTGGGAGCTCACCCTATTTCCCTACAGTTGCACCCCTTCCCTGCAAAAAAAGGGTTTTTTCCAAATCTGCCCCAACCCGGTTTGTCAGAGGCTTGTGGGGAACCAAGGGGAATAAGAGCCCTGGGGGGGGTTGTCTCGCTGCAGTGGAGTGGTTTCTGGGGTATTCCGGGCTTAGAAAATGTTACTTCTCGGGGCCGGGAACCAGCAAAGTTGAAAGTGGCTTGAAAGGCGTGTTTTCCCTTTGTGGAGTTTGATTTCCCGGGGCCCCGGAACCCCCCGCATTCTAAATGCCCGTTAGCCTGGGTCCCACCCCTTAGGTTGGGTTGCCGAAGAGGTTTTGTGAAGGCTTTGTAAAAAAGGGGACAGGATTTTTCCCCCAATTTGTATTTTTGATCTCAATGGGGGCTTTGAAAACCCGTCCTTTTTCAATGAAAAGTGTAGTGGGCCCTAGCCCCCATAAAAGGGTCAAAAGGACATTGCCGGGAAAGCTTACACCCTTCCAAATTTTTGGGGCTTATGGACTGTCCCCCCACATCTGCCTGCACGTACCCCGGGGGCCCCTAACGGGCCCTAGCCCGATTGCGGGCCTGAGTGTTGTGAGAGGGGAAAGTGGAAACCCCCGGCCCCCAAAGCTATTTGCCCCCCAAGCTAAACCCCCGGGCAAATTTCCATTTATTTCCTGTGTGACAGGTTGCAAATTTCCTAAGTGCCTTTACGAGGAAGTTTGGGTGAACCCCTTTTTGTCCAAAAGGCTTCAAACCCCCCGGAGATTAAGCCTCCCCCCAAATCCTACGTTGCCCCTTGCCTGCAAAAAGATTTTCCCAAATCTGCCCAAACCCGTTTGTCAGAGGCTTGGAGACCAAGGGGAAATTTAAAAGCAGCCCTGGAGGGGGTGTCTCCGCTGCGGGGTGTATTCTGGGTACCTCCTGGCTTAAAAACCTTTTTTCCTTCTCGGTGCCCGAGGAACCAGCTATTTGAAAGCGGGCCTTTTGGGCGTGCTTCCTTGGGGAGTGGGGTTCAGGGCGGCCCCCCTCCCCCCTTTCTGACCCCCCTTGCTTGGGTTTCCCACTTCCTTGGGTTAGGTCCCGGGAAAAGGGGTTTGTGAAAAGGGCCATGGGGAAAAGTGACAGGTTTTCCCTCCGGGGTTACCTGTTTCTCAATCCCGACATTGCAAACCCCCTTTTTCAATGAGGTGTTAGGGGGGCCCTTTTTTTGGGCCCCCCACTCCAAAAGGGGTCTAGCAGAAATCCCCTGAAAAAGGATAAAACCTTTTCCCGGATTTGGGCTTTTGGAGGGCCCCTCCCACATCCTGCTGCCCGTACACCCCCCTTCCTAACGGGCCCAAAAGCCCCGATGCGGGCCTAAAGTTTTTGGAGGGAAAAGTGGAAGCCCCGGGCCCACAAGACTAGTGAACCCAAAAGCTCCCCCAGCGATTTCCTGTCTTCCTGTGTGGCCGGTTGCGCACCCTATTTTCCCTTACTAGAGAAGTGCTGAACCCCCTTTGTCCCAAAAAGCAACGTATTTTCGGAGAGTTGAGGCCCCCCTCGGGCCCCTCACATTTGGACTGGTGCTTTAAACTTTTTCCAACATCTTGCCACCAAAAACCTTTTTGTCGAGCCTTGTAAAGGGCAAGTAAATAAGCAGCCCTGAAGTGTGTTTTTCCAGCTGCAGGGGGATTTGGTATTCGGGGTTTCCTCCTGGGTTAAAAACACTGTTACGTTCTCATTTGCCCAAAGGGAACGCAGTTTGTTGAAAGCGGGGCTTGTAGGCGTGCTTCCTTGTGCGAGCTGAGTTCGGGGCAGGACCCTCCCGCATTCTGACTCCCCGGTTTGGGACTTAGTGAAGAACCCCCCCCGGCCACAAATTTGGGCCCAAGGCCTAACCCTGAGGCAGCTCATCCAGGCGCCCCCCCCCATGAAATAAGAAACCCAAAAACATTTTTTTTTTCCCGAGAAAAGAATTCAAGTCCCAAAAACTTTTCTGTTTTTCCCGGGGAAAAAAAAAAAGAAATTTAATTTCCCCTGGCCCTTGACGGGGAAAAAGTCCCTGAACATGGTACTGCGGGCCTTTCAAAAAATAAATGCTATGCTACTCCTGTGGTTTTTTGCCTTTAAAAAAAGATGTCTGTAATTGCAAATTGGGGGCTCTGCCCCTCGGAAAAGCCCCTTTTTTTGCCCAAAAGTCCCAAAAAACCCTCTTTCTTTTTTTTTGCATTTTTCCTGTCTGGGTTTTCTGAGTCTCGGGGGATCCACCGGGACGCCTTTCACCCCGAGTAGGGTCCCAAAATTTGGGGGGGGGGGTCGTTTTGGGATGCGAGACGCCCGCCAGGCCCCCAGTCCTAAAAAAAAGGTAGGAGGTAAGACCCAGCTCGCTAAATGTCAAATCTGTTGTCCTTTGCTTTTGTCATATCTGTCTGTCTGTCTGTTGACTGGCCGGGGGCTTTTGCCCGGGGCTGATTTGCCTTGGGAGGGCGCTGTACTCTGTTTTTTTGTACCTGCGGGGGAGGCAGACGTGCCCTGAGACCCTGGGGGCCCCCTCCGGAGTCCGGGAAATCCGGAGTGGTCTGGAAGGGGGAAAGGAAAACCCCGGCCCCTCCCTCCTCTTTAGGGGACGGTCGTGTTGCGGGCCCCCCCCCCATTTTTGAAAAATGCTGCCCCCCAGTCCTGGGCATTCGTTTTTGTGTCTGTTTGTTCTGTGCTTTTGGTCCTTGCTCCGGAGTCAGACTCTGGAAAATGGGCCCGGAAAAGAGAGGGAGCCCGGGGCCCCCCTCCCCTTTTAGGGGGGGTCGTTGTTGTGACCGCTCCCATTTTGAAACCCCCGTGGGCCCCTCCTGCCCTCTGTGTGGGTTTTTGTCTGTTCTGTGTCTTTCTCTCTGTTCCCCCTTCCTCCCCGTCACCCCTTCTCTAAACCCATGGGACAGGACTGTAACCACCCCTTTTTAAACCTCACTCTAGATCACTGGGGAAAAAAAGTCGCCGGCCCGGGGACCCCAAACCCTTTTGGTTTGAAGTTAGAAGACAAAAAAAGGGTTTACCTTTGCTCCTCAGAGTGGCGACTCTCAACGTTTGGGTGGCCCCGGGACCCGGGAAATTATAACATTGGTATTATTTGCAGGTGGGAAAGGGCCCCGGTTTTTCAGGGCCCGGACCCAATGGGCCCTCGACAGGGGGCCCTAATTATAGTTTGGGAGGATATCGCTAAAAATCCCCCCCCTGGATAAAAAGCTTCCCCCTTTAGGGGGGGGTCGGGCCCCCAGGGCCCCCAAACCCTCCCTGGTCACTCCCCTTATTCCCCCCCCCTTCCCCTGCTCCCTCAGCTCCATCCCCCCCACCCCTTTTGGGGTTTGGGGAGGCCCACCCCTTTCTTCACCCCCGGGTCCCCCGTTTGGCCCCCCCGTTTTGACGAGAGGCGGGGGGAAATGGACGAAAGTCCGGACCTCCCCGGGGACTTCCCCTCCCATTTAGTGGGCGGCCCGACGCAATCCTGGCCCTTCTCTGCCTCTGACCCCTTTTCAATGGAAAAAATCCCTAACCCCACTTTCCCCCCAAGACCCCCAGGGCACTAACCAGGTTAATTGAGTTAATTCTGTTGACCCCCCCAGCCGACCCTGGGATGCTGCAACAGCCCTGCAGACTCTCCTCCCCACGGGGAGAGCCAGCGCTTTAACCTTGAACCCTCGGAAAAAGAGTCCGGGGGGGGAAATGGGGGGGCCGACCCAGCGGCCAAATTGAAATCGGGATGGGTTTTCCCCTTGGTTCGCCCGACCTGGGACTACGAAACGATTTTGTGGTGGGGGAAGCGGCCCCGTCTCAAATCGCCATGTACCCCCTAGGGGTCTAAAGGGGGGAAGGGCGTCCCCCCCCCTTTTTGGAAAAGGTACTTTGCTTTAGTGCGGGGAAAAAGTTTGAGGCGGGGCCCAGGTTTTCTGGAAAGTTTAAAAAGGGATTTAAATTTATGAATATTTAAAGAGAGGAGAGGAAAACCCCCCAAAGAGGAAAGGGGGGGAAAAGGATCCTTTTAAAGAGAAGAGGAATGGGGGAATAAAAGAGTTTAAAAGAACGCAATAAAAAAACGGGGGGGGACGGGGATACGGGCCCAAACCTTTGTACAGGGCTCGGGGCCCAGAAAAAGTCAGGACAGAGAAAGGCCCTGGGAGAAAAAAGGGAAAAACCAAAGGGGTTTTGGAACGAGCCCCGTGTCCCTACTCCCAAGAAAAAAAGGTTTTTGGGGTTAAAGTTTGGGCCAAAAAAAGGGCCAGCCAGTGCCCCTTCTGGTTGTTTTAGGGGGAGTTCAACTTTCAGTTTAACTGAGGCAAGTTATTCAATGGAAAAACCGAATGGAAGGTCCACCGGGAGACTGGGCAAGAAACAACCTTTCCTTTTCCAAATTTGGTCCCAGACTGCCCCTCCCCCCCCTCCTGGGCCCAAAAGCCCTTTTTTTTAAAAAGGGTGGGGGGGCTCAGATCTATTTTCATCGGGAAAGGGCCCCCAATTACTGGCGCAGAAGGGAGCCCCTCCAGCATTGCCCTGGCCCCCAAGAGGAAAAAACCCCGGCGCACGAGGACTTTTCACCGTTTTGCAGCCCCAAAATTTCTGAATGGCTCATTTAAACTCCCCCTCGGCCTGGGGTTTGAAAACGCCGGAATGGGACTAGCTGTTCCCCCGCCACCCAAAATTTGATAAACCTAAAATCCTCGGCCCCCTTTATCGTTGGGGAATTTTCAAGAGCAAAGAGGCCAAAGGGGGACATTGGGCCCAATATACGGGGGCCTATTACAAGGGCATCTTAATCCCTTCCCAGTCGCCCGGGAAACACCCCTTTTTTCCCTTTGTAAAAAAAAAACCCCGGCACGGGGAGATTCCCCGGCCCGGTACAAGATTTAGGGAATTTTCAGAAGGGCAGGGGGCCCATAATCCCACGGGGGCCAAATCCCTACAAACTTATTGCCCCTTGCCCCGACCCAGGTCTGGGTATAGGTTTTGGATCTAAAAGATGCATTCTTTTTCTTGATTAAGCTCTCAAAAACCGCCTACTTTTTTCTTTTGAATGGAAAGATCCCGAGACGGGGTTTTCAGGACAACTCACTTGGGGGGAAACTGCCACAGGGGTTCAAACCCCCCCCCCCTTTTTCCAAAGAACCCTTGCCTCAGGATTGGGGAGGCTTTTCCCGTTGGCCATCCGGACCTCATCCCCCTGCGTACGTGGATGTTTTTTCTCTTGCGGGGTAAAAACAGAAAAGGGGTTGTGTAAAAGGTAAAGGGGCCCTGCTCGAGAGACTTTGGGGGCGGGGGTTTTTGGGCCTCTGCCCAAAAAAGGCCCCAAAAAAGGCCAGAGACGAGTGGCCCCCATTGGGGTATCTCCCCGGAAGGAGGGGCCCGGGGTGGGGACGGAGGGCCCCAAAAAGGCCCGTAGCCCCTGATTCCCCCGCACTTTAATGAAACCAGGGGCTTCGAGTTTCCCTTGGGTGGGGGTTCTTTCCGCCTCTGGATACCCCGGGTTTGCAGAGCTGGCGGCTTCCCTATTTCCCCCCAAGGAAAAACCAACGCCCCCCCACCCCCTGGGGAAAGGAAAAACCCCAAATTTGGCTTTTGACAAAATTTTAAAAAAAAGGGCCCTTTTTGGGCCGCCCCTGCCCTGGCCTCCCAGTGTAACCAAGCCATTTGCGCATATGCTGATGGGAAAGCCCTGGAATAGCCGGGGGGGTCCTAACTCCCGAAAACTGGGCCTTTAAAAGGCCCGGGTACTTTTCAAAAAAATTAGAAAACGTGGCTGCAGGATGGCCCCCATGTCTCCGGGAAATTTAGCAAAACTGTGGGGAGTCCCGGTTTAAAAACCAGAAAAAGTTGGGCTTTTGGCCAACCCCTCACGGGGGGGGCCCCCCACGCCTTTTAGAGGAAATCATCCGCCCGCCCCCTTTACGATGGTCCCCAAAAAGCTCGGGTGACCCATTATCAGGCCCCCGCTACTGAATTTTTGAGCGGATACGGTTTGAAACCCGGTTTTCATTTCCCCAAATCCAGCCCCCGGGGTTCCCGGGAAAACGGAAATCCCCCCCCTGGGAATGCCTGACTGCCACCGGGTCCCGGTGGGTACATGGGCCCCGAGGGGGCTTGCGGACCAGCCTTTTCCCGATGCGAAAACAACCTGGGGACACTGATGGAAACAGCTTTTACGAAAGGGTGAGCGGGAAAGCCGGGGCGCTTTGCAGTAGGTGCCAGCCCTCTTTATGTTAGGTGCGGAAGAGGTTGTGGGGGAAGAGCATGTGGAAGTGACGGATTCTCTCAAGTGTATCTGATCCCCATGCGACATTAAAAAACCCCTTGTTCAATGAGAGTGTAGCTGGGTTTCCTAGGCTCCAACCCAAAAGTGTTTAGCAGACACTTTGCGGAAAATTTTTACCCCACTTCCGAGATTTGGGGCTTAGGGGAACTCTCCGTCCCAAAATCCTGCCGCTTGTACCCCACGCTCCTAACGGGGTTTTTACCCCCAAACCCGGTTGAATTTGGCTGTGAGAGGAAAGGGGAAGCCCGGGCCACAAGCTAGTGCATCCAAGCTCAAAAAGCGTTTTTCCTAGGATTTCCTGTGTGAGCCGGGTTTGCTACCCCCTAAGTGTCATTTTTAAAAGGAAGCTGCTGAACCCCTTTTGTCCAAAAGGGCAACTTACTTCGGAGAGTTGAGCTCACCTCAGCCCCTCACAGTTGCACACGGGCCTGCAAAAAGGGATTTTTCCAACATCTGCCCCACAGCCCTTTGTCAGGGCCGTGAGGCCAAGGGGAAAATAAGATCCTGGAGGGTGTCTCCAGCTGCGGGTGTAGGGGTTTTCTGGGTACCTCCGGGTTTGGGAAACCACTTTTTACGTTTTCAGTGCCCGGGGAAGCAGCTATTTGGGAAAGCTGGCGGTGGGCGTGCTTCCTTTTTGAGAGCTGGGTTCGGGGCAGGACCCCCCCGCTTTTCTGGATGCCCGGGGGCATAGGCCCCAGCCCTTATGTTAAGTCCCGGGGCAAGAGGTTGTGGGGGAAGGATGTGGAAAAGGGGACAGGATTCTCCTAAGGGTATCTGTTTTTCAATGAAGACATTGAAAACGCCCCTTGATCAATGGGGAGTGTAGCTCATTTCCTAGCTCCCACCCAAAGTGTCTTGGGGGAAAATTCTGCCTGCAAAGCATCACATTTCCCGAGAGTTGGGCTTATGGCTGTCCGTCCCATTCCTCCCTGCCCCTTTACACAAGTTTCAAAAAAGGGCCCAAAACCCCGATGCGTGCCTAAAAGGTTTTTTTGGTGAGGGGTTTAAGGGGAAAAAGCCCCGGCCCAAAAGGGACTGTGCTCCAAGTAAACCCCAAGCAAATTTCCAAAGTATTTCCTGTTTGAGCCAGATGCTACTTTCCAAAGTGCCATACGAGAAAAAGGGCTAGCTGCACCCCTTGCCCAAAAAAGAAAATTACTTCGGAGTTTTGGGAACTCACCCTGGGTCCCTCACAGTTCCCACACTCCCTGCAGAAAGCTTTTTAAACCCATCTGCACCACACCCTTTTTGCCCAGAGGGTTGTGAGAGGGGCAATTTGGAATTAGGGCCTGGGGGGTTCTCCAGTTTGATTTGCAGTGGTATTCGGGGTTTACCTCATGGTTAGAAACACTTTTAAACTTTTCTCAGTCCCCTTTGGAACGCAGGCTAGTTAAAAAGTGGATTGTGGCGTGTTTCCAGTGCGAATGGGGTTGGGGGAAGGCCCCGTCCCGATTCTAAAGGGGCCCATGGGGAACGTAGGCCCCGGCACCCTTATGTTGGGTTGCCGGAATTGGTTTTTGTGAGGGAAAGGGGAAAGGGGGCCCAGGATTCCCCTTTCAAGTGTTTCTGTCTAAATGCGGGGACATTGAAAACCCCCTTTCCCCCCCCCCTTTCAATGAGAGGGTAGTGGGGTCCTAGCTCCCATAAAAGTGTCTAGCAAAATTCTGCCTGCAAAGGTACACACTTCCGGAGTTGGGTTTTATTGACTGCCCCTTCCCACACCCTCCCTTGCCCCTTTACCCCCAAAATCCTAATAGGCCTAGACCCGGTGGTTGCCGGGAGTATTGTGGGGGGTTTTAAGGGGGAAAGTCGGCCCAAAAGTTTTGTACACCCAAAGGGCTCAACCAGCGTTTTTCCTGGTTATTTCCTGTGGGGAGAAGGGTTTGCTACCCCCAAACGGCCTTACGGGGGAAGTTTGTGATGCCTTGCCCAAAAAGCAACTTATTCGGAGGGTTAAAGCTCACCCTCAGTCCCTCACGGTTGCACACTACTCCCAAAAAAGATTTTCCAAAAATCTGACCACAGCTGTTTTTCAGAGGTTTGTGAAAACGCAAGGGGAAATAAGCAGACCGGAGGGAAATCTCCGCTACAGTGGAGTGGTATTCGGGGGTAATCCTGGAAACGAACAGGGTTATTTTTCTCTTTCCCGGGAGGAACTAGTTAGTTGAAAGCAGGCCCCCTAGGCGTGTTTCCCTTTTGGGCGAGCTGAGTTCAGCGGGGGACACTCCCCCCTTTGACCCCCCTTCCCTTTGGTCCCGAAATCCTTAGTTGGGGGCCCAAAGAGGTTGGGGGGGAAAGGCTTGGGGAAAGGGGACGGGGTTTCCCCAATTTGGATATGATCTCAATGCGAATTAAAAAGGTCCTTTTTTCAATGGGGGAGTGTAGCTAAATCCTAGCCCCTACCCAAAGTGCTACAAAATTCCCCCAAACATCCTTGGTTGTTTAGGCCTGCCCCCCCCCCCCCCCCCCCCCCCCCCCCCCCCCCCCCCCCCCCCCAACCCTTTCCTCCCGGTACACTGCACTCCTAAAAGGCCTAGCCCCGTTGCATCCCCCTGAAGTGTTGTGAGGGGGTTAGGGAAAAGTCCGGTCCCCCCAAGAAAAGTGCACCCAAGCTAAACCCCAGCGATTTCCTAGTATTTTCCTGTGTGAGGTGGTCCCCTTTAAAACCCATGTCCCCATCCCCGGGTGAAAGTTTTAGTTTGAAGGGCTTGCCCAAAAGCAAAAACTTAGGGGAGTTGAGTCACCCTCAGTCCCTCACAGTTGACACTCCCTACGGGAAAAAAGTTTCCAACATCTCCAAACCACAGCCTTTTCCCAGAGGTTGTGAGACGAAAAGTGGAGTAAGCAAACCTGGAGGGGTCCCCCGCTGCAGTGGATGGTTATTCGGGGGTACCTCCTGGTTTAAAAACACTGTTACTTTTCCCAGTACCCCGAGGAAACGCAGTAGTTGAAAGCGGGGTTGTAGGCGTGTTTCCCTTGTGCGAGCTGAGTTCGGGCCCGGCCCCTCCCGCATTCTGATCCCAAATTAGACGTGGGTCCAGCACCCTTAGTTGGGGCTGGAAGAGGTTGGGGGAAAAAGAGCTTGGAAGTGACAGGATTCCCCCAAAGGGATTGTTCTCAATGAAAGACATTGAAAACGTCCCTTGTTAAATGAGGGTGTAGCTCGGCCCTAGTCCCATCAAAGTTTTCTAGCGACATCTGCCGGGCAAAAAATACCACTTCCGGAGTTGGGCTTAGGGAAACAGTCCCTCCCACACCCTGCCTGCATGTACCCCCCCCCCTTTAACGGCCCTACCCCCCAATGGTCCCTGAAGTGTTGTGAGGGGGTAAGGGAAAAGTCCCGCCCCACAACCCTAGTGCACCCCAAACTCAATATACCGGTTTCCTTGTATGCCCTTTTTTGGGGACCAGGTGTTTAACCCAAAGTGCCTTACGGGGAAGTTTGCTGAACCCCTTTTGCCAAAAAAAAATTATTCGGAGAGTTAGCTAAACCCTCAGCCCCTCACAGATGAAAAACTGCCTGCGGAAAGAGTTTCCAACATCTGCACCAGAACCCGTTTCTCAGGGCCCTTGTGAAAACCCAAAGTGGAATAAGCGGGACATGTAGGGGGTTCCGCTGCAGTGGAGTGGTTTTTGGGTACTCCTGGGCTTTTTATTACTGTACGGTTTCAGGCCCTAAGAACGAGTTTGTTGAAAGTTTGTTTGTAGGATGTTTCCCTTTGGGTGAGCTGAGTTAAAAGGCGGGCCCTCCGCTCCTGACTGCACTTCGACTTTAGGTCCAGATCCTTATGTTAGGCCCGGAAGGGTTTTGTGGAAAAAGAAAAGGGGAAAAGCACGGGGCTCTCTCAGGGAATTGGGGCCATTAAAACATTGCTAACGTCCTTTTTAAATTTGAGAGTGTAGCAGGGCCCTAGCACCCATCAAAAAGTGTTTCCCCCAAACTTTCTCCCTGCAAAGCAAACCCTTAGAGAGTTTTGAGTGTATGGGACTGTCCGTCCCAAATCCTGCCTGCAGGTACACCGCCCTCCTAAGGGGCCCTAGCACGATGTGTGATGAAGTTTTTTTGTGAGGGGTAAGTGGAAACTCCCGGCCCACAAAACTGTTTCATCCAAAATCAATCTAGCCCGGGTTTTTTTGTATTTCCCGGTGAGCCAGGTGGTACATCCTTTTTTGCCCCTTCGAGGAACCCAAAATGAAAAGCCTTGTCCAAAAGCAATTCTTCGGATGTTGAGTGACGTCCCGTCCCCCACAGTTTCCACTGCCGCAGGGAAAGGGGGTTCCAACATCCCGTCCCAGGCCCTTTGTCAAAAGGGTTGTGAGACCAAATTTAATAAAAGACCTGGAAAGGTGTCCCCCACTGCAAAATGGAAGGGTTTTTGGGTACTTCGTTTGGGTTAGATTAATTTCTAAGTTTCCCCTGCCCTAGTTTCGCAGTAGTTGAAAGCTGGGGCTTCTAAAGGGAGGGTTCCTTTTTGCGAGCTGAGGTCAGGGGGAAGACCCTACCGCATCCTGGGCTGTCCAATTTGACTTATGTCCCAGCTTCCCTTTTGTTAGGCCCCCAGAAGGGGGTTGGGGGGAAAAACTGTGGGGAAGGGGAAAGGGTTCTCCTCAAGGGGTATCTGATCTCAATTTCAGGACATTGTAAAACGTCCTTGTTCAATGAGAGTGTGTCGGGGCCTAGCTCCACAAGTGGTAGCAGACAATGCCCCTTTTCAAAGGGAAAACCCCAAAATTTTCCCAGAATTGGCTTTTGGGGCTATCCCTCCCATATCCCGCCCGAAAGGGACCCCCCGCTTTAAAGGCCCTAGCCCGATGCGGGGCCTGAAGGTTGGGAAAGGGGAAGTGGAAACTCCCGGGCCCCCAAGGGTAGTGATCCAAGTTTAATCCAGCAAATTTTTCCCAGTGGTTTTTCCCGTTGAAACCCGGTGCTGCATCCTAAGTTCCCCCTTTCGAGAGAAGCTTGCTGAAAAGCCTTGTCGAAAAGCAAAATTATTCGGGAGTTGAGCCCCACCCTCGTTCTCACCGTTGAAAAAATGCCCTGCAGAAAGAGTTTCCCAAAATCCCGGGACCCGAAACCGTTTCTCAGGGTTTGAGAGGCAAGTGGGAAAAAGGAGACCTGGGGGTGTCTTCATCTGCAGGGAGGGGATGTTCGGGGTTTTAAATCCTGGCTTAGAGTACGCACAATCTCAGTGCCCTAAGAAAAGCCCGCTAGTTGAAAGCTGGCTTGGGAGGCATGCTTCCTTTTTGGTTTGGGTTTAGCTTTAGGGCAGGACCCGCACACATCCCGCCTGCCCGGAGAAAGGGGCCCAGGGGTCCTTTGTTAGGCGCCGGTGGGCCCGACTTTAAATAAACCCTTGGCAGCCACTTTAATTTTTTCTCCAGACCTTCCAATAATTGCAAGCATGAAATGCCCTTTCCCTTAAAACTTTTTTTCCCTTTGAAAAAAAAAAAAATGGGTTTTTGAACCATTATCCCGAATGATAACACAAACAGGGGAAAGTAAAATTCTCCCAAGATTTGGCCACGGGAAAAAACTGGAAATTTCCCCCCTTAAATTTTATCCCAATTTCTATATCCCCTCCTTAAACCAAAAGTGCTTTAAAAAAAAACTTTTTTTCCGGGAGGACCCGTTGAAATTGGAAAAGGGAAAAATATACTCTGGCATGAAAATCTACACACATATCAGTGTTTAAAAAATTTTTAAAACCCCAGGGGAGGTGGAGTGTGGGGGGGTTTAAGAAATTTTAATTTTTTAAAACTGAGGCATTTTCCCTTTTTGCAGAGATAAAGACTTTAATTTTAATTTGTTGGGGCCTCTTTATTTTTGTTTTTGGGGGGTCAGGAATTTACATGGGTAATCCGGGGGTTTATGGAGACATGTCTTTTCCCCCATTTTACAATTTTATAAAACCCCTGTGGATTAAAAAATGCTGAAAGCCCTTTATTTCAGTGTTTTGGTAAAAGATTTCCTTTACCCTGGTGAAATTTTTCAGGGAAAATTTTTTTCCTGGCCCTCAGTGTGGTTCAAGTTGGGCTATTCCCAATCAGGCCCCTTTCCCCACATTACAAACCCCTGATACCCCTTTAAAAGGAACAAAAAACATTAAACCCACTCCAAGTTTGACTCCCAAAGGGGTTACCCTTTTAATCTATATTTTTGGGGGAAAGACTTGTTTTTGAAAATTAAACCTTTTCTAAGATTAGAAAACCCAAGAGTAGAAAGAAAAGAAGCAATTTTTAAAAATGCTTTTTAAAATCTCGGGCCCCAATTTATGATTGGAGGGAAACGAAATGTTTTATTGTGCACAAATATGTAAATTTCTCAATTTTTTTAAAGTTTAAAGTTTTAACTAAAAATTTTAATTTTGGAAAAACCAAAATGAATCCTAATATAAATCCTTTCTTTTGGTTTTAAAAAATTTTGAACCCATTTTTAAAAACTTTCTTGGGTTGAAAAAACTAAGTGTTCTCCCTTTTTAAAATATATTGGCTATGAGTTTTGCGGGAATTTTTAGCCCATTGTTGCTTCTCTGGGAAGTTTGTTTGGTTTTTGTTTTTCCATAGCGGTTTTTTTTTTGTCTCTCCTCCCCTCCCCAGGAAACTCCCGGGGCCTTAGAAAATTTGGGGTTTATCCCTCTTGGGAAAGTTTTGCTCATTTTTAAATTTGAGTAGACCCCAAAAGAGTTTGTTTTGGTGGGTAAAAAGGGGAAAACTCCATGTAGAGAGGACATGCAGGTTTAAGCAGTACCATATTAAAAGAAGGCTGGTCTGTTCAAAAGGGAATTTTTGGGGGGGGCACCTGAGGGGCCCTCATTTGGGTTTAAAAATCTAAACCTTTGATAGCTCACATCGGGGGTTTTAGGTCCTGAGATAGAACTTTGGTGGGGGTCTGATTGGGGTGGGGGGCCCTAAAAGATCCTCTTTTTTCCCTCTCTTTTCTTCCTCCCCCTCCCCCCTCAAAATGTATGTCTTTTTTTTCTTTTAAAAAACCCAAAATAATTAAAATAAAAAAAAAATTTTAAAAAAAAATTTGAAATTTTTGGGGGAAAAAAGAATTCATCTTTGGAATCCATCATAAGTTAGAAAGGGTTTTTCCCCTTCAGAAACAGCAAACATTTAATTAAAATTTTTAATTATTATAAAAAACTCTTTTAATTTCTCTAAAAGGGGCCTTAAAAAATCTTTTGGCTTTTTAAAGGGGTTTTGGTACAGCTATACTGAAATTAAAAATTGGAGAGCTCCAGAAAAAAACCCCCAAAAAATGCAAAAAAACTAAAAAACAGGGGGAGAAAACCAAAATCCTAAGAAAGAAAAAATGTATGTAATAAACTACAGGAAAATAGAGGACTTTTCATTTGGATTGAAAATTCGCTTGGGGACTACAGATAAAAAACCCAGGGGGTTGGGCATTTGGATCATTTTTTTTCCCACCTTTGAGTTTCCCCGAAATTTTTTGGGAAGGGGGGGATTTAGTAAAATGATTTCCCAAAATGGGGAAAAAATGAGGGGGAGAGGGGGAAGAGAGAAAAACCCCGCTAATTTTCCCAAAATTGCAAAATTTTTAAAAATTTTGAAAACCCCCAAAAGGTTTAGAAAAGGGGAACAAAAATTGGATAAATAAATTTACATTGTGATGCAAAATTTTAAAAATTATTTTGGTAAAATCTAAATGTTTTTCAGGGTTTTTAAAAAAGTTTTTATTTATTCATTGGGGGAAACAGAAAAAGGAAAGAGACATAGACAGAGGGGGAAGCAGGCTCCCTTGCGGGGGGGAGCCGTGTGGGACTCCATCTCCTTGGGGCCCCGAGCCAAAGGGGAGATGTTCAACCCCCCAAGCTAAAGCCTCCCCCTTTTGCAGTTTGGGTTTTAAAAAATAAAGGGACAAATTTTATAGGGCTCAGTTAAATTTTTATTTTTAGAGCATTATTTCACGAGAAATTTTTGTTCACACAAAAACCTGTATATAAATAGCCCTTTTTTATAATATCCTTTAAAAAAAATCAACCCCTTATCTTTAAAAATGAAATTTGGTTTTAAAATACAGTACATCCTTTCCAGGGGAAAAACACTTAAAAAATAGAGAGAAACCCGGGGGAGCCCTGGGTGGTTCAACTATTTGGTGCCGGGCCTTTTTCCCAGGGAGTGGGTACTGGGGGCCCCGGATCGAGCCCACTTGGGTCCCGTGTGGGGGTGGGTTCTCCTTGCCGTGTTCTGCCCTCCCCTGTGTCTCTCATGAATTTTAAAAAAATAAAAAAACTTTTTAAAAAAAAAAATATAGAGAAACAGGCTTGTTAATATGCAACAAATTTGGGAAAACCCCCAGGACTTATGCCCAGTGAAAAATGCTATTACTTTTTTTTTTTATTTTTTTAAACATGAGAGATATAAAACTGAGAGATTAAAAGGGAGGAAAACATTGGCAGAGGCAAAAAAACAGGCTCCTTCGAAAGGGGGCCCGTGTGGGGAAATTGATCCCACTCTGGGGTCACGACCTGAGCCAAAGGGGAGGGGACCCCAAATGCTGAGCTACCCAGGCAAAACCCAGAAAAATGAAATTTTTTCAAAAATAACCATACAATACATTCCCTTTTTATAGCAATTTTTTAATTGACAAATATTAAAATGGAGGTTTGATTAGAGTTTAAAAGGATCGGGACCAGGGAGGGTTAAAGGACTATAGGGAAAAGGATGTGGGTTAAAAAAAGGGTGTTGAGTGTTAAACTATCTACTATTTGATATAAAAATTTATACAAGAAAACAGACCTTTTAAAAGGGTTTGATAAAATTTAAATTTAACACACCAAGGGGAAAAAATAAGAGAATTTTGAAAAAGATGGGTGGAATGTTTTCAGTGTAAATATTTGGTTTTTGAAAACTATACAAATTTTTTTGAAAAAAGGTTCCCCCCCCCAGGAAAAAACTAAGAAAAAAAGGTAAAAGGGAATCAAAATTGAAAAACCAAAAACCCTTTTTTATGTGAATCTGCCTTTATCTCAAAAACCCAGTTTAAAAAAAAAAACCTTTCTGGATTTTTAATAAAAAAAAAAAAACAGATAGGACATGTTTTTTGCCCATTTAGGCATTTTCAGGAATGAAATTTCATTGAAAAATTTTTAAGGCAGGTAAATACTAGGACACTTTTTGAACCATTTTTAACCCTTTCTGGAAAAAAGAGCTTCTGACTTAAAATTAAACCCTTTTTTGGAATTTTTCCCAAAATATTAATAAAATTTTATTAAAAATCATATGATTGTTTTTTTTATTTTTTTCCCCGGGAAATTCTATTTTTGGGCACATTCTTTAAAAGAGGCTTATTTCCTAATTAAAAATCAGAAGGATAACTTGATTCTTTAAGTTTTCAAAACATAAATCAATCACAAAATCATCAGAAAAAAAAGCAAATAACTATTTTATTTAAAAAATTTCCCCCTTAATTGATAGAGTAAAAAAAACATAAAAATGCACGTACCCCATATATGTTTATTTCAGAATTTTAAAATATTGGTAAATTTTGGGAGAAACTTTTTTTTGAACCTTTTAAAAATTATCCAAGTTTATTTCCCCTTAATTTTACTTCATAAAACAAAAACGGGAAGCAAAAGAAAAAAAAAGAAAAAAAAAACCCTTTTTTCTATTCTTTTTTGGATTTTTTTAACTATTTTTTTAAATTTTTTTTCATTTTTGACAAACCCTTTTTAAAAATTGAAAAAAATTTAAAATAAAATTGTCATTATCTTTTCTTAAATAAAAAATTGCATTTCACCTTCCCCATAAAACCCTTCTCTATTATTTTTCAATTAAAAGAAAAAATCCTTTGGGGGATCCCGGGGTGGGCAGCATTTTGGGGCCGCCTCCCTTTTGGGCCCCGGGGCGCAATCCTGGGATCCGGGTTTTAAAATCCCACTTTGGGGCCCCCGGGTCCCTGGACCTGGCTTCCCCCCTCTGCCTATGTTCGGCCTCTCTCTCTGGGTTTTGTGTGTGACTATCATAAATAAAAATAAAAAAAAAAAAATTTAAAAAAAAAGCAATCCTTGGGGGTTTACCCCAGTGTGCAGGGGTTTTTTTGGCCCCCGTAGCCCAGGGGGGAAAATCCGGGAAAGACCCTGGATTGAGTCCCTGACGTGGTTCTGCATTTTTAAGCCTGCTTCCCCTCTGCCTGTGTCTCTGCCTCTCTCTCCCTGTCTTTTATAGTAAAATAAATAAAATTTTAAAAAAAAAAAGAATTATTTAAAAAAAAAATAAAAGCAATCCTTTATTTTAGAAGCTTTTTAGTTTGTATCACAAATACCCTTGTTTGATTTTTAAAAATTAAATTTTGGTTTACCTCAATATTACAACATGTCTCCGGGGGGGGACGGAAATTTAGTCAAATTTTTTTTTGGTTTTTTTAATTCTCCAATTTTACAATATTTCTTTTAAAATGGGAGTTCACTAAATAAATTTTTAATTGATATTGTCCCCAAAAATTTACCAAAATTCAAACTTTTATAAGAAAAAAAAAATAGTTCAAAGGGACTTTGAAAAAGGGGTTTTAGTACCCAAAATTACATAAAAATTTATAAAAAACCACAAAAAACCAAAAAAACCCAAATTTAAAAATAGGGGCCAAAGACATAACAAAATATTTCCCCAAAAAGAAAAATATATGGAAAAACAGACACATAAAAAAAAATGCCCCAGCATCAGTGATCATCGGGGAAAATAAAAATTTAAAAACCATAACGAAAATTAACCACCACAACCTGTCAAAAGCAAAAAAACAAAAAACCCCCAAGGGGAAAAAAAGCAGATGTTGGAGAGGACATGGGGGAAAAAAGGAAACCCCTCTTCCAGTTTTTGGTGGGGATGGAAAAAGGGCCAAAACCCCGTATGGAAGGGGGTTTTTGGAAATTTCTCAAAAAATTAAAAAAAAGAATTAATAAAAACTAGTTTAAATTTCCCCTGCCCAAATATTTTCCCAAAGAATACAAAAACACTACTCAAGAAGAAAATGTATCCCCTTGTTTCCGCAAAACATATTTACAAGTAAAATTATGGGGTGTCCAAGATATAAGAACGGTTTTAAAAAAAAATTTTTATATATATAATATATAAACATATTTTGCCCTAACAAATAAATCTTGCCATTGCAACCAAAATGAATAAAACCCCGAGAGTATAATCAAAAAGAGTCAGAAAGTTTATACTCTATGATTTTATCTATGTTTTTAAAAATTTTAAAAATAAAAAAAAAATGACAAACCAAAAAAAAAGCCTCTTTAAGGGAGAGGATAAACGGAGAGTTATCAGGGGATGGGAAATTTTGGTTTTAAATTTGTAGGGGGGGGGGAAATCTACCTTTTTAAAATGAGAAAAAGTGTGTGTGTAAACATTTCACCTTATCAATATGGGATAAAAATATTTTAAAAACAGATACATTATTGCCTTTTTTATAGAACACACACAAAATATTCATCTAAAAAGTATCGGGGTTTTAAATCTAAGAAACAGCTTTATTGGGGAAATTTAAAAATTTTAAAAAATTTAGAGAAAGGGAAAAGAAGAGAAAAAAAAAGGAAAAAAATTTTTCCATTCTTTTGGGGTTTTTTAATTTCTTTCTAAAAGATCTTTTTTAAAAAAAAAAAAAAAGAAGAAAGATCTTGACATTTTTTGTTTCCCACAGATCTGATTCCATGGTTTTTCTTTTTCTTTTTTAAAACCTTCCCCCGAACTGTCCCGTTTTTCCATTTTTCCTTTTTTTAAAAATATTTTTTAAAAATTTTACTTTTAAAAACATGTCCTTTCTCCTTTTTGAAACCTTCAATCTTTTCAAAGGGGCCAAAAACCCCCCCAACAATATTTAAAAAAGAGTGAATCCAGATAAGTCCCTCCTGGTTTAAAACTCCTATTTTTTTAAAAAAAGTTTTTTAACCCTTTTCCCGCTTTAT
>NW_024570856.1:0-21910 GCF_018345385.1 Vulpes lagopus | reverse complement strand
GGAGAATAAAGAGTTTCCCAGACAGGCAAAAAATAAAGGAGTTCATGACCACTAAACCAGTCCAGTAAGGAATTTTAAGAGGGACTCTTCTAGTGGGGGAAAAAAAGAGACCAAAAGCAACAAAGACTAGAAAGGACCAGAGAACGTCACCAAAAACACCAACTCTACTGGTAACACAAAGGTACTAAGTTTATATCTTTCAGGAATCACTCTGAATGCTGATAGACTAAATGCTCCAATCAAAAGATATAGGGTATCACAGTGGCTTAAAAAACATGATCCGGGATGCCTGGGTGGCTCAGGGGTTGAGCATCTGCTTTGGCTCGGGTCATGATCCCAGGGTCCCGGGGGATCAAGTCCCACATCAGGCTCCCTGAATGGAGCCTCATTTTCCCTCTGCCTATACCTCTGCCTCTCTGTGTCTCTCATGAATACATAAATAAAATCTTTACAAAAGAAAAAAGATAAAAAGATGAGAAAGGACCCAAATAAAATCACAAATGAGAAAAGAGAAATAACAACCAATACTAACACTAGAGAAATACACATGATTATAAGAGAACATTATGAAAAATTATATGCCAGCAACCTACAACCTGGAAGAAATAGATCAATTCCTTCCTAGAAATATATAACATAGCAAAAATGGAAAAGGAAGAAATAAGAAACTTGAACAGACAGATAACCAGCAAAGAAATTGAATTAGCAATCAAAAATCTCCCAACAGGAGATGCTTAGATCAATAGAACAGAATGGAAAGCTGAAACAAGATACAAACCTATAACTCTATGATCGCTTAATCTTCAACAAAGCAGGAAAGAATATCCAATGGCAAAAAGACAGTCTCTTCAACAAACCCTAATCCTGACCCCAGGATAATAACAAATTGTGTTGGGAAAACCGGGCAGCCACATGCAGAAGAATGAAACTGGACCACTTTCTTACACCATGTATATAAAAAATAAATTCAAAATAGATTAAAGACCTAAATGTGAGACCTTTTCTCACAGAGAAAAGGAAAGCCCCTGCTGACTGGGGGACGGGATGATCAGCCCCAGAGCCAGAGGACCAACCCGCATCACGCCCTGCAGCGCTGAGTATCAGATAGCAGCACAGCGCCGCCCGCTGGAGGCCAGAGGCGCTGACGCCCACGCCGCCTCTGACTCCACAGGTGCATCTCCCAGGCACATGCGCATCTGACAATCAGCCCCATGGCCCATCCCCAGACCCCGCACAGACCACTCGCTGACAATGTGAGACCTTTTCTCACATTTAGAAAAGAAGAAAAAGAAGAAAAGATAGGCAGCAATGTCTTTGACATTGGCCATTGGATCTTCTTTCTAGATATGCCTCTGAGGCGAGGGAAACAAAAGCAAAAATACTATTGGGACTTCATCAAATTGAAAAGCATCCGCAAAGTGAAGGAAACAACCACAGCTAAAAGGCAACATACAAAATGAGAGGAGATATTTGTAAACAACACATCCAATAAAGAGTTAGTATCCAAAATATATAAAGCAAATATAAATCTCAGCAACCTAAAGACAAATTATCCAACTGCAGATGGGCAGAAGACATGAATGGACTTTGTCTCTGACAGGACATCCAGATGGCCGCCAGACACACGGAAAGACACTCAGCGTCACCCATCATCAGGGAAATGCAAACCAAAACCACAATGAGATGTCACCTGACAGCCGTCAGAATGGCTAAAATCAACAACACAAGAAACAACAGGTGTTGGTGAGGCTATGGAGAAGGGGGAGCCCCCTTACACTCCTGGTGGGCATGTGAACAGGTGCAGCCACTGTGGAAAACAGTGTGGAGGGTCCTCAAGAAGTTAAAAATAGAGCTACCCTACGATTCCAAAATTGCACAGCTAGGTATTTACCCCGAGGATACAAAAGTAGTTTAGTAGATTCGAAGAGGGACACGCAGCCCACTGTTTGTAGCAGCGTTATCAACAACAGCCAAACTGTGCATACAGCCCAGATGTCCATCGACAGATGAATGGGCAGAGACGATGTGGTAAATATACACACTACGACATCACTCGGTCGTCAGAAGGGATGAAATGAAGCCATTTACAATGACGTGGGAGAAGTGGAAAGGACTTATGCTAAATGAACTCATTCAGTCAGAGAAAGACAGTTACCAAATACCATACAATTGCATTCACATGTGAATTTTAAGAAACCAAACAAAGGGGCGGAGGGGGTGGATGAGAGAAGCAAACCAAGAAACACACTCTTAACCACAGAGAATAAACTAATAAATACCAGAGGAAGGTGAGGGGGATGGGGAATCAGGGGATGGGGATAGTGGAGGGCACCTGTGACCAGTACCAGGCGTTGTATCCAAGGGTTGAATCACTATGTGGTAGACCTGAAACTATATCATACTGTGTTTACAAACAGGATTACAAGTAAAACTCTAAAATAATAATTGGTAGTATTGATGAAATATGTGCGCACAAGAGATAAAATCAGAAAGGCAACTGAAAATCCACATAAAGAGTATTTAGAGCCACAAGTCCCCTCCTTAGCTCAGCTCAGGAGAAGCCTGCCATGTCTTTTCTGACCCCAGCAGAAGCCTGGATTTTGATGCTCTGGGGAGGCCACTGACTTGGTGGAGTCAGGCTATCTTTGAACCCAAAACCTCAATAGAGTGCATAAAACTAAACTGCCCAAGATACTACGAGTCCCAGTGCAGGCACATGCCAAGCCTCAAACTCTAACCATACACAGCCATAACCCTAACCCTACGCTTAAGCCTAATGTTAACCTAACCCTTGAACAAGACCTATCACTAATCAAAAACCAAACACAAACCCCAAGACTGAAACACATTCACTGAATCTTCCTGCCAACCCTCACCCTAACTCCTAACCCTAACCTTAACTTAATGTACTCAAATGCTATTCCTAATCTTAGATTCCTAATCTTTACCCTAACCCTAACCCTCTAATACTAATGCTATCTCATACCCCAAACTGTACCCTAACCTGTACCCTAAAACTAACTCCTAAGCCACTCCCTAACCCTATCTCTTACCCTTTTCCAAAACCGTACCCTGACCCTGACCCTGACCTAACCCCAACCATAACCCCTAACTAAACACTAACCCTAACACTACCCCAAACCCCTATCCTAATCCGAACCCTTGCCCTAACCCTAAACCTAGCCCCAACTTTAACCCTAATCCCTAACCTTAACCCCAAACCTAACTCACATCCTAACCCCTAACCCTAACTGCAAACCTAAGCCCAACCCTAACTCTAACCATAACCCTAACCCCAACTCCTAACCTCCTGCCCTAATCCCTAAAGCCTAAACCCTAACCCTAACTCTAAACCCTGTCCCTAACCCTAAACCCTATGCCTAATCCCTAACCCCCATCCTAACTCCTAACCACTGACCCTTACAATTATCCCTCACCCTAACCTCTAATCCGTAACAATAAGCATAAACACTAACCCCTAACATCTAACGAAACCTAAACACCAACTGTCTCCCCTCCCCTGACCCTACCATTCATTCTACCCATTCACTTACCCTGTGGTTCTGAGGAGTCCCTTCTGATGTGGACGTGGCCCCCAACGGCGCCTCCAGAGTCCTCTAGGGGGTCCTGAGGAAGCCGGGCTCCTGTGAGTGCAGACGCGGCCTCACGTGTTCCTGAGTCATAGTCAGTGGGGTCCTGAGGAAACCGGGTCTCCTGTCACTGTGGACTAGGTCTCACATCCTCTGGAAGCCTCACAGCAGGTCCTCAGGAGGCTGGAGGCTCCTGTCAGCCTGGACATGGCCCCACGTCCCCCCGGAAACTCACCGCGGGTCCTGAGGAGGCTGTAGACTCCTATCAGCATAGACGCAGCCCCATATGTCCCAAAGCCAAAGTGCAGGTCCTGAGGAGGACGGGGGTCCTGTCAGTGTTGACGTGGCCCCACATTTTCCTCAAGCCTCACCATAAGACCTGAGGAGGCTGGGGGCTCCTGTCAGCATGGACGTGGCCACAAATCTTCCCAAACCTTCACAGTGGGTCCTGAGGAAGTCAGCGTCTGGTTGTGTGGATGTGGCCCCACGTCCTCCCAAAACGTCACCCTGTGTTCTGAGGAAGCCGGGGTTCCTGTCACCGTGGATGTGGCCCCCAGGTTCCAGAAGCCTCAACTTATGTCCTGAGGGGCCTGGGAGCTCCTGCCATTGTGGACGCAGCACCACATCTTCCTGAAGCCTCCCCGCGGTTCCTGAGGCGGCCCAGGGGCTCCTGTCTGCGTGGATGTTGGCCCACATCTTCCTGAAGCCTCACCGCGGGTCCTGAGGAGACCGGGGCTCCTGACAGCGTGAACGTGGCCCAATGTCCTCCTGAAGCCTCACTGCGGGTCCTGAGGAGGCTGCGGCTCATCAGCGTGGACGCGACCCCACCTCCTCCTCAGGCCTCCCAAGCACAGGCTGGCTCCTGTTAGTGCAAGAGGACGAGGCTTACTGCGCATGCGCGATCCTTGGTTGGGGTCTGGGGTCGGGCGCCCCCTGCGGGACGCTTAGGCACTGCAAGAGGCCGTGCAGGAGGTGGTGTCCCTGTGCCCGGGGCCACACCTGCCTCCTTCCAGGCTCCAGCTGAGGCCTGTGAGCTTCGGAAACGTCTCACTGAAACGGAGCCCAACACCCGGCTTTCTCAGAAATACTTAAGGACGATGAATTGGAGCCCACAGGACGCAAAATGAAATGTGGACCAGACTTTTACCACGTCCTACCAAACCCACTCAACCCTCTTCCACTGTGGGCAGGACCGCGGGCTGGTGCAGCCACCCTGGAAACAGTGTAGAGGCTCCTCAGGAAGTTACAAATAGAGCCGCCCTGCGACCAGCAGGTGCTCGGCCTGGAGCTCACTCCGAAGATACAGATGCAGTGAGACTCCGGGACAACTGCACCCCAATGTCCACAGCAGGCGGGTCCACAGTAGCCACACTGTGAGAGGAGCCTCGGTGCCTTCAGACAGATGATGGATAAAGAGGATGGGAGATAGATGATGGTAATAGATGATAGATAGATAGATGATAGGAATGTTACTCAGCTATCAAAGAGAAGGAAATCTTGCCATTTGCAATGACGTGGATAGAACTAGAGGGATCATGTTAAGTGAAATCAGTCAGTCAGGAAAGAAAATGGCCGTATGGTGTCATTCATAGGTGAAATTAAAGAAGCAAAGCAGATGGACATCTGTGAAGGGAAGGAAAAACAAATAAGATGAAAACAGAGATGGAGGAAAAAGAGACTCAATCACAGGAAACAAACTGAGGGTCGCTGGAGGGGAGGGAAGTGGAGGGACAGGGTAACTGGTAGACGGGCATGAAGGAGGGCACGTGATGTCATGAGCACTGGTGTTATCTCCAACTGGTGAATCCCTGAAGTCTATCTCTGAAAGTATAATACACTATACTGTTAATTAATTGGGTTTAAATTAAATTAAGTTTAAAAACTCAGTTGACTGTATCAGAGTGCATTTTCTTCCAGGCTCTCTATTCTGCTCCTTCAGCAATGCCAGAACCACACCCCTGTGGGTTTGGTTTGTTTAAGTAGGCTCCATGCCTCGTCCACAGCCCAGCACAGGCCTAGTACTTATGACCCCAAGATCAAGACCAGGGGTGAGGTCAAGAGTCAGATGCTTAACCAACGGAGACAGCCAGGGGCCCAAGAACCACACTGCTTTATCCTGTGTCTCTGTGACATCGTTTGAAATAAGAAAGTGCTGCGTCCAGCTCTGTCCTGCTTCTCCAACACTGATTTGCTGTCCAGGGTCATTTGTGGGGGCGGACAAATGTTAGGAGTGCTTTTTCTATTTCTAAAATCGGCCACCATGATTTTGATAGGAATGACATTGGAACTGCGGGTGGCTTCTGGAACTGTGGACATTTTAACAAGATGAAGGCTCCGACCCCACGAGCCCAGGAAGTCCTCCCAAAGTCTTGTAATTTTCAGTGTACAAGTCTTGCAGTCTCTTGGTTCAGTCTAATTATTTTGTTTTTTGGATGCTCCTGATAAGGGAGTCATGTCCTGAATTTCCTTCCTGAGTGCTCATTGTCGGGACACAGCAAGGCTACTGATCTCTGTTCATTTTGTGTCCCACAACTTTAAGGAATTCACTCATTAGTTCTAACAGTTTTTGGTGGAGTCTGTCGGGTTTCCTGTTTCTAATACCACATCTTCAGCAAATAGGGACAGTGTGATGTCCCCCTTCCAGGTGTGGAACCTTTTCTGTTTCCTGTCTGTTGACTACGATAGGACTTCCAGTGCTGAGAGGGGACTTCCTTGGCTTGTTCCTGCTCTTAGGGGAGACGATTTCAAGTTTTCACCCTTGAGGATGATGTCAGCTACGGGCCTTCCTACACGGCCTTTATTCTGTTGATATACGTTTCCTCAAAACCCACTATGCCGAAAAAAAAAATAAATAAAAAACCCACTATCCTTTTTTTTTAAATAATAAATTTATTTTTTATTGCTGTTCACTTTGTCAACATACAGAATAACACCCAGTGCTCATCCCGTCAAGTGCCCCTCTCAGTGCCCGTCACCCATTCACCCCCACCCCCCGCCGTCCTCCCCTTCCACCACCCCTAGTTCATTTCCCAGAGTTAGGAGTCTTTATGTTCTGTTTCCCTTTCTGATATTTCCCACACATTTCTTCTCCCTTCCCTTATATTCCCTTTTACTACCCACTATGCTTTTTATGTTGTATTTTGTCAAATGCTTTTTCTGCAACTCTTGAGAGGATCGTATGCCTTTGTCCTTTCTCTTGTTTTGGTTTTTAAGATTTTATTTATTTACCCATGAGAGTCATTTTGTTCCAGGTGAGGCCAGAAGGAGACCACAGGAACCAGGTCCAGGAAAGCCCCATATGGGAACCAGAGCCACCAGATCCAGGTGAGACCCAGGTGGGGACCACAGTCACAAGGTCCAGGTGAGGCCCAGGTGGCAACAAGATTCACCAAGTCCAGGTGAGACCCAGGTGGGGACCACAGTCACAAGGTCCAGGTGAGGAACAGGTAAGGACCAGATTCACCAGGTCCAAGTGAAGCCCGGGGGGGGACCAGAGTCAAAAGGTAAGGGTGAGGTCCAGAGGGGGACCAGAGTAACCAGTTTAGTTTGAGGCCCAGAGTGGGACCAGAGGTCCCCGGTCAAAGTGAGGCCCAGGTGTGGAATAGAGTATCCAGGTCCCAATGATGCCTATGTGAGGACCAGAGTCACTAGGGCCATGCAAGGCCCAATGGGGATCAGAATCACCAGGTCCTGGTGAGGCATAGAACGAGACCACAGTCACCAGTATCAGGTGAGCCCCATGTGGGAATCAGAGCCACTATATCCAGCTGAGTCCCAGGTCCATGTGAGGCCCACGTGAGGACCAGAATCATCAGGTCGAATTGAGGCATAGCTGGGGACAAGAGTCACCAGGTCTAGGTGACGCCTAGGTGGGGACGAGATTCACCAGGTCTGAGTTAGGTTAAAGTGGGGACGAGAGTCACCAGGTCCAGGTGAGGCCAAACTGAGGACCAGAGTCACCAGATCCAGGTGAGGTCCATGTTGGAAAGAGAGTCACCAGGTCCAGGAGAGGTCCAGGTGGGGACCAGAGTCACCAGGTCCAGATGAGGCCCAGGTGAGGACCAGACTCACCAGGCACACGTGAGGCCCAGGTGGGGACCAGAATCACCAGGTATAGGGGAGGCCCTTGAAAGAACCAGAGTCAACAGTTCAAGGTGAGGCGCAGGTGGCAACCAGAGTCAGAAGGTCCAAATCAGGCCAAAGTGGGGTTCACAGTCACCAGGTCAGGGTGAGACCCAGAGGGGGACCAGAGTCACCTGGTCCAGGTGAGGCTCAGTTGTGGAACACAGTAACCGGGTCCCAATTATGCCCAGTTGAGGACCAGAGTTAACAGGGCCAGGTGAGGCCCAGATGGGGATCAGAGTCACCAGGTCCAAGTGAGGCCCAGGTGGGGACCACAGTCACCAGATCCAGGGTAGTCTCAGGTGCAGACCAGAATCACCAGGTCCAGGTGGGGCCCAGGTAAGGACCAGAGTTACCAGGTCGAGGTGAGTCCCAGGTGGGGAACACAATAACCATGTTCCAATGATGCCCATCTCAGGACCAGAGTCACCAGGTCCACTTGAGGACCAAGTGGGGACCAGATTCACCAGGTCCAGGGGAGGCCCAGGTGGACACCAGAGTTACCAGTTAAAGGTGAGTCTAGGAGGACAGCACGGTCACCAGGTCTAGGTGTGGTCCATGTGAGAACCAGATCACCAGGTACAGGTGAGGCCCAGGTGGGAACCAGAATCAGCAGGTCCAGGTAAGGCCAAGGTGGGGACCACAGTCACCAGGTCCAGGTGAAACCAAGCTGAGGACCAGAATCACCAAATCCAGGTGAGGCCCGGGGGTAGGGGGACTGGAGTCACCAGGCACAGGAGAGGCTACAAGAACAGCAGGGACACCAGGTCCACGTGTGGTTCATGTGGAAACCAGAGTCACCAGGTCCAGGTGAAGCCCAGGTGAGGACCAAATTAAATGTTCCAGAGTCTCACTTGGGAAACAGACTAAACATATCCTGATGATGCCCAGGTGAGTACAAGAGTCACCAGCTCCAGGTGAGGTGCACGTGAGGACCAGAGTCACCAGGTCCAGGTGATACCCAGGAGGGGACCAGATTCACCAGGTCCAGGTAAGGCCCAGGTGGAACTCAGTCACCTGGTCTGGGTGAGACACAGGTGGGGACAAAAGTCATAAGACCAGTTGAGGCCCAGGTGGGAACATAGTTACCAGGTCCAGGTGAGGCCAAACAAAGTACCAGAGGCACAAGACCAGCTGAGGCCCAGTTGGGGACTGGAGTGACCAAGTATAGGTTAGGTTAGAAGGACACCACAGTCATAAAAACACAGCTAGTTGAAAACTGGCTTCTAGGGATGCTTCCTTGTGAGAGCTGAGCTCAGGGCAGGACCTGCCCACATCCTGGCTACCTGCAGACATACCTCCTATCATCCTTAAGTGAGGTGCTGGAAGAGGTTGTGTGAAAAGCATGTGGAAGTGTCTGGCCTGTACTCAAGTGAATCTGAATTCAATACAGGGATTTCCAACAGCCTTGTTCAATGAGAGTCGTGCTAGGTTCTATCTCCCCTGTAGGAGTGGCAAGCAAACATGTACCTACAAGGCATTCACATTTCTGAGAGTTGAGCTTATGGCCTGTCCCTCCCACATCCTGACTGCCTGTACGGTTCGCTTCCACAGGATTTCGTTCTACGCAGAACAGTAGCAGAGAGAGAACCAAGTGACTTGCTTGTCACTTTCGCACCTCCCGGACAGCTTCATCCACAGCCTGCATACACCTTACACTGCTGCTACATTGTCACGGCCTTAAGAACGCAGCTACTGGAAAGCTGCACTGAGGCATGCTTCCCTTGAGATATGAGTTCAAGGCAGGACCCCACCGCATCATGACTGCCTGTAGACGTAGCTGCCAACATCCTCATTTTAGGAGCAGGGAGAGGATGTCAGAAATGCATGTGGAAGCACAGGGCTGTACTCACGTGTATGTGAGTTGAATACAGCGATTGCCAACGTCCCTGTTCAATTAGAGTGTAGCTAGGTTCTAACTCCCCTGTATGAGTGGGGGCAGACATCTGCCTCCCAGGCATACACGCTCCTGAGAGTTGAGCTTATGGCCTGTCCCTCCCACATCCTGCCTGCAGGTACACCTCGCTCCTAACAGGCCTAGGCTCGATGCGGGACTGAAGTGTTGTGAGAGGTAAGTGGAAAGTCCCGGCCCACAAGACTAGTGCCTCCATGCTCAATCCAGCGATTTCCTAGTAATTCCTATGTTAGCCAGGTGCTACATCCTAAGTTCCATAAGAGAGAAGCTAGCTGGACGCCTGGTCCCAAGGCAACTTACTTCTAGGAGTTGAGCTCACCCTCAGTCCCTCACAGTTGCACACTGTCTGCAGAATGAGTTTCGAATGTCTGCACCACAGCCGTTTGTCACAAGCTTGTGAGACGCAAGTGGAATAAGCAGACCTGGAGGGTGTCTCCAACTGCAGTGGAGTAGTATTCTAGGTACCTCCTGGCTTAGAGTACTGCTACGATTTCAGTGCCCTAAGAACGCAGCTAGTTGAAACCTGGCTTGTAGGCATGCTTCCTTGTGCGAGCTGAGGTCAGGGCAGGACCCTCCCGCATCCTTACTGCCCGTAGACATAGTTCCCAACATCCTTATGTTAGGCGCCGGAAGAGCTTATGTGAAAAGCATGTGGAAGTGACAGGATTCTCCTCAAGTGAATCTGATCTCAATACAGACATTGCAAATGTCCAATGAGAGTGTAGCTCAGTCCTAGGTCCCATCAAAGTGTCTAACAGACATCTGCCTGCAAAGCATACACAATTCTGAGAGGTGAGCTTATGGAGTGTCCCTCCCACATCCTGCCTGCAGGTACACCCCGCTCCTAACAGACCTAGCCCCGATGCGTGCCTGAAGTGTTGTGAGAGGTAAGTGGAAAGTCCCGGCCCACAAGACTAGTGCCTCCAAGCTCAATCCAGCGATTTCCTAGTATTTCCTCTGTAAGCCAGGTGCTACATCCTAAGTGCCATACGAGAGAAGCTAGCTGAACGCCTTGTCCGAGAGCAAATTACTTCGGAGAGTTGAGCTCACCCTCAGTCCCTCACAGTTGCACACTGCCTGCAGAAAGAGTTTCCAACATCTGCACCACAGCCGTTTGTCAGAGGCTTGTGAGACGCAAGTGGAATAAGCAGACCTGAAGGGTGTCTCCAGCTACAGTGGAATGGTATTCTGGGTACCTCCTGGCTTAGAACACTGTTACGTTCTCAGTGCCCTAATAACTCAGCTAGTTGAAAGCTGGCTTGTAGGCATGCTTCCTTGTGCGAGCTGAGGTCAGGGCAGGACCCTCCCGCATCCTGACTGCCCGTAGACCTAGGTCCCAGCATCCTTATTTTAGGTGCCGGAAGAGGTTGTGTGAAAAGCATATGGAAGTGACAGGACTCTGCTCAAGTGAATCTGAGTCCAATACAGACATTGCAAACGTCCTTGTTCAATGAGAGTGTAGCTCGGTCCCAGCTCCCATCAATAAGTGTCTAGCAGCCATCTGCCTGGAAAGCGTACACACTTCCGAGAGTTGAGCTTATGGCCTATCACTCCCACATCCTGACTGCCTGTACGGTTCGCTTGTACAGCATTTCATTCTACGCGGCACAGGAGCAGAGAGAGCACCAATGACTGGCTTGTCAATTTCGCTCCTAGCGGACAGCTGCCTCCAAGGCATGCACACTCCTTTGGGTTGAGCTGATGGCTTCAACCTCCCACATGCTGACCGCCTGTACCCTTTGCAGCCAAGGGATTTTGTTGGACACGGGATTCAAGCTTTGTGAGAGGCAAGTGTCTCTTTGCTCAATCCAGTGACTTCTGATGACTTCCTCCCTCAGATGGGTGGTACATACTAACTTCCAACCCTGAGTACCTATGCAAGCTCTCTCTCGGGGGAACTTCCTTCTGTGAGATGAGCTGATTCGCGGTCCTTCCCACTTCCACACTGCCTGCACATAGAGTTATGAACATCGTCACTAGACATGTTTGTCAGAAGCTCATGGGACGCAAGGGGCAAGCTGCAGGCCTCAATGGTGCTGTCACTCGGTGCAGTAGAGCAATATTCACGCAACGTCCTGACTTCCAGTGCTGCTACATTCTCACGGCCATAAGAACGCAGCTAGTGGAAAGCTGCATTCGGGGCATGCTTCCTTTTGAGAGTTGAGCTCAACGAAGGACCGTCCACCTCGAGTCCCCCTGTGGGTGGAGCTGCTAACATCATCATGTCAGGTGCAGGGAGACGTTGTGAGAAATGCCTGTGGAAACGTCAGGCCTGCCCTCACGGCAAGGTGAGTTGAATACAGCGATTGCCAATGACCTTGTTCAATTAGAGTGTAGCTAGGTTCTAACTCTCCTGTATGGGTGGGGAGCAGACATCTGCCTCCCAGGCATACACGACCCTGAGAGTTGAGCTTATGGCCTGTCGCTCCCACATCCTGCCTGCAGGTACACCTCGCTCCTAACAGGTCTAGGCTCGATGCGTGACTGAAGTGTTGTGAGAGGTAAGTGGAAAGTCCCGGCCCAAAAGACTCGTGCATCCAAGCTCAATCTAGCGGTTTCCTAGTATTTCCTGTGTGACCCAGGTGCTACATCTTAAGTGCCATACGAGAGAAGCTAGCTGTACGCCTTGTCCAAAAGCAACTTACTTGGGAGAGTTTAGCTCACCCTCAGTCCCTCACAGTTGCACACTGCCTGCAGAAAAGTTTTCCGACATCTGCACCAGAGCCGTTTGTCAGAGGCTTGTGAGTCGCAATTGGAATAAGCAGACCTGGAGGGTGTCTCCAACTGCAGTAGAGTGGTATTCTGGGAACCTCCTGGCTTTGAATACGGCTACGTTCTCAGTGCCTTAAGAACGCAGCTAGTTGAAAGATGGCTGGTAGGCATGCTTCCTTGTGAGAACTGAGGTAAGGGCAGGACCGTGCCGCATCCTGACTGCCCGTAGACGTAGGTCCCAGCATCCTTATGTTAGGAGCCAGAAGAGGTTGTGAAAAAGCATGTGGAAGTGACAGGATTCTCCTCAAGTGTATCTGATCTCAAAGCAGACATTGTAAAGTCCTTGTTCAATGAGACTGTACCTCGGTCCTAGCTCCCATCAAGGTGTCTAGCAGACATCTGCCTGCAAAGCATACACACTTCCGAGATTTGAGCTTATGGACCGTCCCTCCCACATCCTGCCTGCAAGTACACCGGGCTCTCAAAAGGCCTAGCCCCGATGCGTGCCTGAAGTGTTGTGAGAGGTAAGTGGAATGTCCCGGCCCACAAGACTAGTGCATCCAAGCTTAACCCAGCGATTTCCTAGTATTTCCTGTGTGAGCCAGGTGCGACATCCTAAGTGCCATACGAGAGAAGCTAGCTGAACGCCTTGTCCAAAAGCAACTTACTTCGGAGAGTTGAGCTCACCCTCAGTCCCTCACAGTTGCACACTGCCTGCAGAAAGAGTTTCCAACATCTGCACCACAGCCGTTTGTCAGAGGCTTGTGAGACGCAAGTGGAATAAGCAGACCTGGAGGGTGTCTCCAGCTGCAGTGGAGTGGTATTCTGGGTACCTCCTGGCTTAGAACACTGTTATGTTCTCAGTGCCCGAGGAACGCAGCTAGTGGAAAGCTGGCTTGTAGGCGTGCTTCCTTGTGCGAGCTGAGTTCAGGGCAGGATCCTCCCGCATTCTGACTGCCCAGTAGACGTAGGTCCCAGCATCCTTATGTTAGGTGCCGGAAGAGGTTGTGTGAAGAGCATGTGGAAGTGACAGGATTCTCCTCAAGTGTATCTGATCTCAATGCAGACATTGCCAACGTCCTTGTTCAATGAGAGTGTAGCTCGGTCCTAGCTCCCATCAAAGTGTCTAGCAGACATCTGCCTGCAAAGCATACACACTTCCGAGAGTTGGGCTTATGGACTGTCCCTCCCACATCCTGCCTGCACGTACACCGCGCTCCTAACAGGCCTAGCCCCGATGCGTGCCTGAAGTGTTGTGAGAGGTAAGTGGAAAGTCCCGGCCCACAAGACTAGTGCATCCAAGCTCAACCCAGCGATTTCCTAGTATTTCCTGTGTGAGCCAGGTGCTACATCCTAAGTGCCATACGAGAGAAGCTAGCTGAACGCCTTGTCCGAAAGCAACTTACTTCGGAGAGTTGAGCTCACCCTCAGTCCCTCACAGTTGCACACTGCCTGCAGAAAGAGTTTCCAACATCTGCACCACAGCCGTTTGTCAGAGGCTTGTGAGACGCAAGTGGAATAAGCAGACCTGGAGGGTGTCTCCAGCTGCAGTGGAGTGGTATTCTGGGTACCTCCTGGCTTAGAACACTGTTACGTTCTCAGTGCCCGAGGAACGCAGCTAGTTGAAAGCTGGCTTGTAGGCGTGCTTCCTTGTGCGAGCTGAGTTCAGGGCAGGACCCTCCCGCATTCTGACTGCCCGTAGACGTAGGTCCCAGCATCCTTATGTTAGGTGCCGGAAGAGGTTGTGTGAAGAGCATGTGGAAGTGACAGGATTCTCCTCAGGTGTATCTGATCTCAATGCAGACATTGCAAACGTCCTTGTTCAATGAGAGTGTAGCTCGGTCCTAGCTCCCATCAAAGTGTCTAGCAGACATCTGCCTGCAAAGCATACACACTTCCGAGAGTTGGGCTTATGGACTGTCCCTCCCACATCCTGCCTGCACGTACACCGCGCTCCTAACAGGCCTAGCCCCGATGCGTGCCTGAAGTGTTGTGAGAGGTAAGTGGAAAGTCCCGGCCCACAAGACTAGTGCATCCAAGCTCAACCCAGCGATTTCCTAGTATTTCCTGTGTGAGCCAGGTGCGACATCCTAAGTGCCATACGAGAGAAGCTAGCTGAACGCCTTGTCCGAAAGCAACTTACTTCGGAGAGTTGAGCTCACCCTCAGTCCCTCACAGTTGCACACTGCCTGCAGAAAGAGTTTCCAACATCTGCACCACAGCCGTTTGTCAGAGGCTTGTGAGACGCAAGTGGAATAAGCAGACCTGGAGGGTGTCTCCAGCTGCAGTGGAGTGGTATTCTGGGTACCTCCTGGCTTAGAACACTGTTACGTTCTCAGTGCCCGAGGAACGCAGCTAGTTGAAAGCTGGCTTGTAGGCGTGCTTCCTTGTGCGAGCTGAGTTCAGGGCAGGACCCTCCCGCATTCTGACTGCCCGTAGACGTAGGTCCCAGCATCCTTATGTTAGGTGCCGGAAGAGGTTGTGTGAAGAGCATGTGGAAGTGACAGGATTCTCCTCAGGTGTATCTGATCTCAATGCAGACATTGCAAACGTCCTTGTTCAATGAGAGTGTAGCTCGGTCCTAGCTCCCATCAAAGTGTCTAGCAGACATCTGCCTGCAAAGCATACACACTTCCGAGAGTTGGGCTTATGGACTGTCCCTCCCACATCCTGCCTGCACGTACACCGCGCTCCTAACAGGCCTAGCCCCGATGCGTGCCTGAAGTGTTGTGAGAGGTAAGTGGAAAGTCCCGGCCCACAAGACTAGTGCATCCAAGCTCAACCCAGCGATTTCCTAGTATTTCCTGTGTGAGCCAGGTGCGACATCCTAAGTGCCATACGAGAGAAGCTAGCTGAACGCCTTGTCCGAAAGCAACTTACTTCGGAGAGTTGAGCTCACCCTCAGTCCCTCACAGTTGCACACTGCCTGCAGAAAGAGTTTCCAACATCTGCACCACAGCCGTTTGTCAGAGGCTTGTGAGACGCAAGTGGAATAAGCAGACCTGGAGGGTGTCTCCAGCTGCAGTGGAGTGGTATTCTGGGTACCTCCTGGCTTAGAACACTGTTACGTTCTCAGTGCCCGAGGAACGCAGCTAGTTGAAAGCTGGCTTGTAGGCGTGCTTCCTTGTGCGAGCTGAGTTCAGGGCAGGACCCTCCCGCATTCTGACTGCCCGTAGACGTAGGTCCCAGCATCCTTATGTTAGGTGCCGGAAGAGGTTGTGTGAAGAGCATGTGGAAGTGACAGGATTCTCCTCAGGTGTATCTGATCTCAATGCAGACATTGCAAACGTCCTTGTTCAATGAGAGTGTAGCTCGGTCCTAGCTCCCATCAAAGTGTCTAGCAGACATCTGCCTGCAAAGCATACACACTTCCGAGAGTTGGGCTTATGGACTGTCCCTCCCACATCCTGCCTGCACGTACACCGCGCTCCTAACAGGCCTAGCCCCGATGCGTGCCTGAAGTGTTGTGAGAGGTAAGTGGAAAGTCCCGGCCCACAAGACTAGTGCATCCAAGCTCAACCCAGCGATTTCCTAGTATTTCCTGTGTGAGCCAGGTGCGACATCCTAAGTGCCATACGAGAGAAGCTAGCTGAACGCCTTGTCCGAAAGCAACTTACTTCGGAGAGTTGAGCTCACCCTCAGTCCCTCACAGTTGCACACTGCCTGCAGAAAGAGTTTCCAACATCTGCACCACAGCCGTTTGTCAGAGGCTTGTGAGACGCAAGTGGAATAAGCAGACCTGGAGGGTGTCTCCAGCTGCAGTGGAGTGGTATTCTGGGTACCTCCTGGCTTAGAACACTGTTACGTTCTCAGTGCCCGAGGAACGCAGCTAGTTGAAAGCTGGCTTGTAGGCGTGCTTCCTTGTGCGAGCTGAGTTCAGGGCAGGACCCTCCCGCATTCTGACTGCCCGTAGACGTAGGTCCCAGCATCCTTATGTTAGGTGCCGGAAGAGGTTGTGTGAAGAGCATGTGGAAGTGACAGGATTCTCCTCAGGTGTATCTGATCTCAATGCAGACATTGCAAACGTCCTTGTTCAATGAGAGTGTAGCTCGGTCCTAGCTCCCATCAAAGTGTCTAGCAGACATCTGCCTGCAAAGCATACACACTTCCGAGAGTTGGGCTTATGGACTGTCCCTCCCACATCCTGCCTGCACGTACACCGCGCTCCTAACAGGCCTAGCCCCGATGCGTGCCTGAAGTGTTGTGAGAGGTAAGTGGAAAGTCCCGGCCCACAAGACTAGTGCATCCAAGCTCAACCCAGCGATTTCCTAGTATTTCCTGTGTGAGCCAGGTGCTACATCCTAAGTGCCATACGAGAGAAGCTAGCTGAACGCCTTGTCCGAAAGCAACTTACTTCGGAGAGTTGAGCTCACCCTCAGTCCCTCACAGTTGCACACTGCCTGCAGAAAGAGTTTCCAACATCTGCACCACAGCCGTTTGTCAGAGGCTTGTGAGACGCAAGTGGAATAAGCAGACCTGGAGGGTGTCTCCAGCTGCAGTGGAGTGGTATTCTGGGTACCTCCTGGCTTAGAACACTGTTACGTTCTCAGTGCCCGAGGAACGCAGCTAGTTGAAAGCTGGCTTGTAGGCGTGCTTCCTTGTGCGAGCTGAGTTCAGGGCAGGACCCTCCCGCATTCTGACTGCCCGTAGACGTAGGTCCCAGCATCCTTATGTTAGGTGCCGGAAGAGGTTGTGTGAAGAGCATGTGGAAGTGACAGGATTCTCCTCAGGTGTATCTGATCTCAATGCAGACATTGCAAACGTCCTTGTTCAATGAGAGTGTAGCTCGGTCCTAGCTCCCATCAAAGTGTCTAGCAGACATCTGCCTGCAAAGCATACACACTTCCGAGAGTTGGGCTTATGGACTGTCCCTCCCACATCCTGCCTGCACGTACACCGCGCTCCTAACAGGCCTAGCCCCGATGCGTGCCTGAAGTGTTGTGAGAGGTAAGTGGAAAGTCCCGGCCCACAAGACTAGTGCATCCAAGCTCAACCCAGCGATTTCCTAGTATTTCCTGTGTGAGCCAGGTGCGACATCCTAAGTGCCATACGAGAGAAGCTAGCTGAACGCCTTGTCCGAAAGCAACTTACTTCGGAGAGTTGAGCTCACCCTCAGTCCCTCACAGTTGCACACTGCCTGCAGAAAGAGTTTCCAACATCTGCACCACAGCCGTTTGTCAGAGGCTTGTGAGACGCAAGTGGAATAAGCAGACCTGGAGGGTGTCTCCAGCTGCAGTGGAGTGGTATTCTGGGTACCTCCTGGCTTAGAACACTGTTACGTTCTCAGTGCCCGAGGAACGCAGCTAGTTGAAAGCTGGCTTGTAGGCGTGCTTCCTTGTGCGAGCTGAGTTCAGGGCAGGACCCTCCCGCATTCTGACTGCCCGTAGACGTAGGTCCCAGCATCCTTATGTTAGGTGCCGGAAGAGGTTGTGTGAAGAGCATGTGGAAGTGACAGGATTCTCCTCAGGTGTATCTGATCTCAATGCAGACATTGCAAACGTCCTTGTTCAATGAGAGTGTAGCTCGGTCCTAGCTCCCATCAAAGTGTCTAGCAGACATCTGCCTGCAAAGCATACACACTTCCGAGAGTTGGGCTTATGGACTGTCCCTCCCACATCCTGCCTGCACGTACACCGCGCTCCTAACAGGCCTAGCCCCGATGCGTGCCTGAAGTGTTGTGAGAGGTAAGTGGAAAGTCCCGGCCCACAAGACTAGTGCATCCAAGCTCAACCCAGCGATTTCCTAGTATTTCCTGTGTGAGCCAGGTGCGACATCCTAAGTGCCATACGAGAGAAGCTAGCTGAACGCCTTGTCCGAAAGCAACTTACTTCGGAGAGTTGAGCTCACCCTCAGTCCCTCACAGTTGCACACTGCCTGCAGAAAGAGTTTCCAACATCTGCACCACAGCCGTTTGTCAGAGGCTTGTGAGACGCAAGTGGAATAAGCAGACCTGGAGGGTGTCTCCAGCTGCAGTGGAGTGGTATTCTGGGTACCTCCTGGCTTAGAACACTGTTACGTTCTCAGTGCCCGAGGAACGCAGCTAGTTGAAAGCTGGCTTGTAGGCGTGCTTCCTTGTGAGCTGAGTTAGACGGCAGGACCCTCCCGCATTCTGACTGCCCGTAGACGTAGGTCCCAGCATCCTTATGTTAGGTGCCGGAAGAGGTTGTGTGAAGAGCATGTGGAAGTGACAGGATTCTCCTCAGGTGTATCTGATCTCAATGCAGACATTGCAAACGTCCTTGTTCAATGAGAGTGTAGCTCGGTCCTAGCTCCCATCAAAGTGTCTAGCAGACATCTGCCTGCAAAGCATACACACTTCCGAGAGTTGGGCTTATGGACTGTCCCTCCCACATCCTGCCTGCACGTACACCGCGCTCCTAACAGGCCTAGCCCCGATGCGTGCCTGAAGTGTTGTGAGAGGTAAGTGGAAAGTCCCGGCCCACAAGACTAGTGCATCCAAGCTCAACCCAGCGATTTCCTAGTATTTCCTGTGTGAGCCAGGTGCGACATCCTAAGTGCCATACGAGAGAAGCTAGCTGAACGCCTTGTCCGAAAGCAACTTACTTCGGAGAGTTGAGCTCACCCTCAGTCCCTCACAGTTGCACACTGCCTGCAGAAAGAGTTTCCAACATCTGCACCACAGCCGTTTGTCAGAGGCTTGTGAGACGCAAGTGGAATAAGCAGACCTGGAGGGTGTCTCCAGCTGCAGTGGAGTGGTATTCTGGGTACCTCCTGGCTTAGAACACTGTTACGTTCTCAGTGCCCGAGGAACGCAGCTAGTTGAAAGCTGGCTTGTAGGCGTGCTTCCTTGTGCGAGCTGAGTTCAGGGCAGGACCCTCCCGCATTCTGACTGCCCGTAGACGTAGGTCCCAGCATCCTTATGTTAGGTGCCGGAAGAGGTTGTGTGAAGAGCATGTGGAAGTGACAGGATTCTCCTCAGGTGTATCTGATCTCAATGCAGACATTGCAAACGTCCTTGTTCAATGAGAGTGTAGCTCGGTCCTAGCTCCCATCAAAGTGTCTAGCAGACATCTGCCTGCAAAGCATACACACTTCCGAGAGTTGGGCTTATGGACTGTCCCTCCCACATCCTGCCTGCACGTACACCGCGCTCCTAACAGGCCTAGCCCCGATGCGTGCCTGAAGTGTTGTGAGAGGTAAGTGGAAAGTCCCGGCCCACAAGACTAGTGCATCCAAGCTCAACCCAGCGATTTCCTAGTATTTCCTGTGTGAGCCAGGTGCGACATCCTAAGTGCCATACGAGAGAAGCTAGCTGAACGCCTTGTCCGAAAGCAACTTACTTCGGAGAGTTGAGCTCACCCTCAGTCCCTCACAGTTGCACACTGCCTGCAGAAAGAGTTTCCAACATCTGCACCACAGCCGTTTGTCAGAGGCTTGTGAGACGCAAGTGGAATAAGCAGACCTGGAGGGTGTCTCCAGCTGCAGTGGAGTGGTATTCTGGGTACCTCCTGGCTTAGAACACTGTTACGTTCTCAGTGCCCGAGGAACGCAGCTAGTTGAAAGCTGGCTTGTAGGCGTGCTTCCTTGTGCGAGCTGAGTTCAGGGCAGGAGCCTCCCGCATTCTGACTGCCCGTAGACGTAGGTCCCAGCATCCTTATGTTAGGTGCCGGAAGAGGTTGTGTGAAGAGCATGTGGAAGTGACAGGATTCTCCTCAGGTGTATCTGATCTCAATGCAGACATTGCAAACGTCCTTGTTCAATGAGAGTGTAGCTCGGTCCTAGCTCCCATCAAAGTGTCTAGCAGACATCTGCCTGCAAAGCATACACACTTCCGAGAGTTGGGCTTATGGACTGTCCCTCCCACATCCTGCCTGCACGTACACCGCGCTCCTAACAGGCCTAGCCCCGATGCGTGCCTGAAGTGTTGTGAGAGGTAAGTGGAAAGTCCCGGCCCACAAGACTAGTGCATCCAAGCTCAACCCAGCGATTTCCTACTATTTCCTGTGTGAGCCAGGTGCTACATCCTAAGTGCCATACGAGAGAAGCTAGCTGAACGCCTTGTCCGAAAGCAACTTACTTCGGAGAGTTGAGCTCACCCTCAGTCCCTCACAGTTGCACACTGCCTGCAGAAAGAGTTTCCAACATCTGCACCACAGCCGTTTGTCAGAGGCTTGTGAGACGCAAGTGGAATAAGCAGACCTGGAGGGTGTCTCCAGCTGCAGTGGAGTGGTATTCTGGGTACCTCCTGGCTTAGAACACTGTTACGTTCTCAGTGCCCGAGGAACGCAACTAGTTGAAAGCCGGCTTGTAGGTGTGCTTCCTTGTGCGAGCTGAGTTCAGGGCAGGAGCCTCCCGCATTCTGACTGCCCGTAGACGTAGGTCCCAGCATCCTTATGTTAGGTGCCGGAAGAGGTTGTGTGAAGAGCATGTGGAAGTGACAGGATTCTCCTCAGGTGTATCTGATCTCAATGCAGACATTGCAAACGTCCTTGTTCAATGAGAGTGTAGCTCGGTCCTAGCTCCCATCAAAGTGTCTAGCAGACATCTGCCTGCAAAGCATACACACTTCCGAGAGTTGGGCTTATGGACTGTCCCTCCCACATCCTGCCTGCACGTACACCGCGCTCCTAACAGGCCTAGCCCCGATGCGTGCCTGAAGTGTTGTGAGAGGTAAGTGGAAAGTCCCGGCCCACAAGACTAGTGCATCCAAGCTCAACCCAGCGATTTCCTAGTATTTCCTGTGTGAGCCAGGTGCTACATCCTAAGTGCCATACGAGAGAAGCTAGCTGAACGCCTTGTCCGAAAGCAACTTACTTCGGAGAGTTGAGCTCACCCTCAGTCCCTCACAGTTGCACACTGCCTGCAGAAAGAGTTTCCAACATCTGCACCACAGCCGTTTGTCAGAGGCTTGTGAGACGCAAGTGGAATAAGCAGACCTGGAGGGTGTCTCCAGCTGCAGTGGAGTGGTATTCTGGGTACCTCCTGGCTTAGAACACTGTTACGTTCTCAGTGCCCGAGGAACGCAGCTAGTTGAAAGCTGGCTTGTAGGCGTGCTTCCTTGTGCGAGCTGAGTTCAGGGCAGGACCCTCCCGCATTCTGACTGCCCGTAGACGTAGGTCCCAGCATCCTTATGTTAGGTGCCGGAAGAGGTTGTGTGAAGAGCATGTGGAAGTGACAGGATTCTCCTCAGGTGTATCTGATCTCAATGCAGACATTGCAACGTCCTTGTTCAATGAGAGTGTAGCTTGGTCCTAGCCCATCAAAGTGTCTAGCAGACATCTGCCTGCAAAGCATACACACTTCCGAGAGTTGGGCTTATGGACTGTCCCTCCCACATCCTGCCTGCACGTACACCGCGCTCCTAACAGGCCTAGCCCCGATGCGTGCCTGAAGTGTTGTGAGAGGTAAGTGGAAAGTCCCGGCCCACAAGACTAGTGCATCCAAGCTCAACCCAGCGATTTCCTAGTATTTCCTGTGTGAGCAGGCTGCTCATCCTAAGTGCCATACGAGAGAAGCTAGCTGAACGCCTTTGTCCAAAAGCAACTTACTTCGGAGAGTTGAGCTCGGAACCTCAGTCGCCTCACAGTTGCACAATGCCTGAGAATGAGTT